>NC_061106.1:35118376-35133376 GCF_015104395.2 Macrobrachium nipponense
ACGTGTTTACGGCCGACTTATCTTGTATCATACGAGTTTACGACCGAGTTAATATGGACCCTGAACTCTCAGGATCTTAAGGTTCGGCTTTATAGGTTGATTAAAGTCTCCCAACGGTCACCCACACATGCTGTGACACTTACAGCCGGTGTTCCTGATAAACCAGCGGTTAATGCGGACGAACAATTGAGCTGCATTCGATAATGGCCAAATTGATTGCAGCTTGATAGGGTTTAATTGACACTAATTGGTGTGGTCAGTAAGAGCGCCTCATGCACGTTATCTCTACAGGTATTAATTTGAGGCTTCGCCTCTGTAAGTGCAAGCGAGATGTTTATAGAAAGCTTCCATAGCAGACAGTGACGAAGCCGTTTGTAATTTATAGGGACAATGGAGAACGTAAGTAAGGGTCTTAACATCTGACTGCTGAGGCTAACCACTACGACATTCGTGATTCGCTTTGACAGTAGAGAGGTGAAGGCTGATATTTATGCTTTCAAGAAGAATGCCATAACTTACCAGCTTAGCATTCTGCGATAATTTAAATAGATAAATCTTGCACATGCGCAAAGGTCATAAAAGGGAAATCGAAATAGGCTTTATTTTTTTTTTACGTTTTAAACTTAGATTACGAAGGGAGAAAAAAGACAGAAACACCTGGAAAAGTCATCAAAAACAGCTGAGAAGAAGAAGAAGAAGAAGAAGAAGAAGAAGAAGAAGAAGAAGAAGAAGGTTTCATGGAAGTGAAAGGCATCGACATAATGAAATCGTACACTGTATATGGTTTTCTTGCACGTTACTCAAAAGCCGCATCTCTAGTTGTTCTGTTTTCTTCAGAAGGAACTTGAAGGATGAACGTCCTAAGAACTGAGGCGATATTCATCGGTCCAAGCTAAGTTCGAAGTCTGAACTCTCGAGATAGTGACAGAAATGAGAGGTTGAATTACTTTTACATTAACCAGAACCGGATGGACGAAGGAAACCAACATGAAGGAACAACATTCCTTGGACATTGAGTGTGGCTGAGCTTGGAGGAATAATCCTCCAAGTGGCTGAGTTACTGGATCTGCTTTCAGATATTCACTGAAGAAAGAGCAGTTTAAACATGAGTACGAACATTAATTGGAAGGGAGGAGGCGATGGACGTAGAAATATGCAGGACTTTTAGAAAAAAAAGGATAATCCTAACGGCCGTAAGAAATTAAATATCATAGAATTCCTTGTACAACGTGAATAAATTAGTTTTATCTAAAGATATGTAAAATCAATAAGACATATTGCGCACCTACTGACGGTAGTAGTACCTTTACTACTGACACTGATAAAGGTACTGCATCATAATTCATAATGTAAAAAATACTGTAAGGTAGTTTCAATTCATGATAAAACCGAACCTGGCTTCATCCCAATATCCAGTTGATACTGGAGAAAAAAAAAAAGAAAAAAAAAAAAGGAAATATTACCTTTAGAAAGAACGAAATTTATGGCCACGCCAGGCTGAGTGATGATTATAAAATAATATCCTCACTGCCACCACGAAGTATTGCTTGCTCTACCCTCTAAATTACCTTGAGATTAACCAATCTATCCGTGAAAGGACGAAGGGATCGGACGGAATAATTTAGAAACGAGGATCTGGGTCTGTTATTAAAAGCAAAGATTAACCATCGATGCTTGACAGCAAGAATTCTTCTCTCATCGCTGTGCATATATAGTTCCTCCTGGACGAGTCGGTTGCTCACTCGCCTACCGACCTAGTAGTCAGAATTTGCTACCAGCTGCAGCCAGCGCGGAATCAGAGGAATATATTTCTGGTGATTAGAAATTCATTTCTCGGTATAATGTGCTTCGGCTCTCACAATAAGCTGCAGGTCCCGTTGCTAAGTAACCAATTGGTTCCTAGCAACGTAAATGAAAATCTAATCCTTCGGGCCAGCCCTAGGAGAGCTGTTAATCAGCTCAGTGGTCTGGTTAAAATTAAGATATACTTAACTTTTGTGCATAGGTAATTCACATAGAGATGAAGAAGGGGACCTGCTGAATGATTATTAAAGAGGTAAAATATATTTTTACCCTCCAGTACCTTCGTCCTTATCTCTGAGGGCAAGCCATAATTACAGTATCCCATTTCAGGGCATCACGCTGGTGGAGCTGCTGCCCACTTCAGGCCCAAGGTCAATTAGTTTTTATCGGGGCGGGGCTCAGCAAATACGTCAAAATATAGATAATGTATCATAAAATGTTAAAGAAAAATATTAAGAAGGATAAATGAATATGTTGAAAGATAGAGAGAGGTCGGTCACGTTACTTGATCTCATGGTTAGTCATCTCAAATCACGGCAAAGCGATTTTTTTTTCGTTTCTTTTTTTACATTTTTAAAAATCTATTAATGGTAATTTTGGTTACGCAACATCTGATTACCATAATGAACAGCAAAGCCAATTCGGTTCCGCTGTCAGTCTTTTGAAATTTGGAATAGCTTAATGTACCTTCAAAGTGAAGATATACATTAGGGAGGTTATTTAAGTTTATATAACCTTCAATGCCTAATTTCTGACTGAGATTGCAAAACCCTTTATTCAAACATGAAATGTCACAGAATGCTACGGCAGGAGAACCATTGGTAAATGATGCAAGTGGAGAAAGGAAATGAAACCCTCAAATTGCTTGCACGACGATATAAATAAACAAACACATGCAAAGACGAATTGGCCTCAAACATTGTGGTGGTGACTAGTGAAACATTCTTATATTATATTTTAAAAATTTAAAATTTCGTCTCCGCTTTTAGGTATTGTTATTAAAAACACATGTAAATACCTTTAGAGATAAGACAGCCTTTCAGTGGAATTATAACAAGTGGGTATACCCATTTTCTCTTCTCTGTCTTACAGTGATCATTTTCTATCCCTTTCCCATTCTTATTCTATCGTTCACGTCGCGCTGAAGAATTTCCAAAAACTTTGAAAAAAAAAAAAAGATCGTTATAAAGTGGTCATAAAAATTGCGCACGGGTCTGCCCGACGCTTCTCCTTTCCATTAAATACTGTTTTTCTGTTTACCTTCATTATTACTACATTTGATGTCCACATCTCATACAATCGAGTTTCTGTTGATTATTGCCCTCCTCCACCTATACTACTTCTCTCGCCACTTTCACCAAGTCCACTAAATCTCGCATTTAAGGGATGATTTGTTACAGAAGAGTAATTTACGAATATCCTCAAAATCTCCCAAGAAATGAAGACTATGGCCTCTAATGACTTCAAAGTGAGGGGAACGAAAAGCAAATTGCTGTGGTCTCCCTCCAACATCAGACAAAAACGAAGAAAATGATGCGTCGTCGCTGGTGGAAGAATTAGGTACTTTGTATAAAGGCTCAAAAATGTTTAGTGTTTGACGTTAATGAATCGTTAATGAGAATTTTATTGCTCTTTTACCGCCCTCCCCCCCCCCCGCCCCCTTGAAAATAATCGCTAAAATTACAATTTGGCAAATGTTTTCTCATTCGTGACGAAGTAAATGTTACGCATAAATTCGATTGAAGAATTTTTGCTGCGTTCGCTGTTAATCATTGTGATTTCGACTGAAACACGTTACTTTACGTAGTTTCATTCGTCTACAAAAATATTCCAAAGGAAGAGATAGGTTCAAGGAAGCGTTATCTCTTTATTTCCGAAGCAGAATTTTCTGGGTGAAGTTGTCATCATGTTACTGTCATGGTACATGGTCCCACGGGGTGCGTGCATCTACTTTTCCTTCCAAGTAGACCTTCTGTCTCTTACCGCTAAAAGGATGTGACTACAAAGAAACCCAAGATAAAACTCTGTATTAAATGCGTCCTCAGCTGATGGAATGACCACAAGGGAATTTCTTATATTACCTATGTGGAGGAACTGCTCACGCCATTGGAGTCTCGCTTGAAAGTCCGGGATAATGCCTCCGGGATACTCTAGGAGCAAAAGCCCGTGCTGGCATAAGCCCAAGTTAATCTCAAACAACGGGATTCAGTCCCGAGTGAGTCATAAATTCATTTCTGTGCAACACGTTCCCATGTGTGTATATAAATACAGTGTATATATACACACATTTAAATTACACACACACACACACACACATATATATATATATATATATATATATATATATATATATATATATGTGTGTGTGTGTGTGTGTGTGTGTGTGTGTGTATACATACATTATATACATACATAAATACATATGATCGTATACGATCTTTTACGTCGTAGAAAACAGAATAAAATCGAATATTTACCTTCATTACATTAGTTCTTTTCCTTTGTATTTTTCCTGACTCCGTAAACACGAAGAAAGCAACGAAAAAAAAAACAGAGAGGAAAGAGGTGGAACATGTCAGAGAGGTGAGGGTGTAGCCCATTTCGCGCAAAATGTGAAGGGATTAGCCAGGCTTTACCCGCCTCCAGATAGAGGATTGCCTTTATTCTTTTCCGATTTCTTTTTTTTTTTTGGGGGGGGGAGGGGTGGGCACCAGGCGAACCGCGCAACGGGCTTGCCTCCGGGGAAGGACGGATTGCATTCTCTATACGCGACCTTTTCCGACAAAACTGAGGCAAGGTCACGCTATTAGTACCTGTTTATTAGCTGTCCAACAGGAGATGAGTTATTGTCTTTAAGATCTCGATGCTTCATGCAGTTTGTTCCAACCTGTTTTGGGCTTTCGAGGTTCCTCAAATATTATTGGTTTTTAGTTATGAAAATAATGATAAAATTGGTGACAGGTACCAATACGTTCGGTATTCTTCATAGCATTGACCAAGATCAACATCCAACTAAATGGGGTCAAAATCATATTATCAGCTAAAAACCTGATATTAAACTCAGGCTTAAATAACAAAACTTTTGCAAACACCCAAGTCTCAGGAGGTTTACCGCTAATTAACAAAAAACCATAATTAAGAGACAGCCGAAATCACTTTACGGTAATTTCGAATGCTTTATCACCTCACGTCATTTGCCTTTTCCCCTTCGATTTCTGAATATTATTAGAGAAACACTTCAAGTTTACCCGAATATTCCAAAAGAAAAATAGCCAACAGCAATTAACGACAATAAGTAAACATTCTTGGGTGTTCAACTACAGTTGTAACATCAAAACCTGTTACATGAAGGAACGAATTTTATCAATACATTGCGCTGGAAAAACAACAGTAACAGTTCAAGGTAATTCCTTTGTCTCTCTAGATAAGCAAAGGTCCGGAAAAGCATCTCCATCGGCTAAAGGCAATTCCACTGCCTCAATAGAAGCAAAGGTCTGGCAAAACAACATTAAGAGCAAAGACAATTCCCTTGTCTTTCTAGTAAAGGAAAGGTCTGGAGAAACAACAGCAGAAGGAAATTCCATTGACTCTCAGAGAAGTAAAGGTCTTGAAAAACAACATTATTAGCAGAGATAGTTCCACTGTCAATCTAGAGAAGCAAAGGTTAGGAAAAACAACATCATGAGCTAAAGGCATTTCAGTAGGCTATCTAGAGATGTAAAGATCTGGAAAAACAACAGTAACAGCTAATGGCAATTCTACTGCCTCTATAGAAGCAAAGATCTGGAAAAAGACAACACTAACAGCTAAACGCAATTCCACTGGCTATATAGAAGCAAAGGTCTGGAAAAACAACAGTAAGGGCTATATATAAAGACATTCTTTCTCTAGAAAAGGAAAGGTCTGGAAAAACAACAGTAAGGGCTAAATATAAAGCCATTCTCTCTAGAAAAGCATGGGATTGGACAAACAACGATAACAGCTAAAAACAATTCCATCGTCTCTCTAGAGAAGCGAAGGATTGGACAAACAAGAAATGAAAAGGAAAAAAAAAAAAGCCCGCGTTCTCAGTCCTGACCCCATTCATCAAAGGCGCCCTGACAGTCCTCATGTATCTCGGATTACAGCGTGCAGGAGTTGATTTAGTGTAACGTACCTCACAGGAATATACGAGGCTGGTTTGTGAGTTCGTACAATAAGAGGCATCGCTTGCTTGTATCCGCCTGGGAATACGTGATATCAGGTTCTGCTTTGCAGAGTCTGCAAGTGGTAAACAATACTGCGTCGCAACTCATTAATTCAGGGATCTTCGGGCGATAATGGCGTTCTTTGGAAGTGTGCTTAGGAAGTGGGGAATTATGATAAACGGTGATGACGAGATGCTGCGTTTAATCACCTTCTATATCGAAGATTTGCGCGAAAGTCTGTTCCTGTCAAAATTCTGGAGGTTTTTGTCTGTATTTTCGGAAAAATCATGCACTGTCATTTTCGTTTATTCTTTGGAAGTCTCATTCTCTATCAAATGTTTACAGGAAAGTAAACTTTACCAAAATTAAAGCTCTATTCCTTTGCCTTGAGAGGTTATGCACTTGCGAAAAGAACACTTAGTTTAACAAATACGTGAAATGAATTATATCAAGAGACAGAGAATTATTGTGAATGAAATCTAAGAGCTTGATTACGATTATTTAAAAACAACACAAGTTATGATCAGTTTTTAACTCTACACGACGAAACTGTGGAGATAAAATTGCTTTCTTAACATTTTGTCATAAAAGGCTGGATTAAGTTGACAATTAAGATTATTATTACTGAAATTTTTATTATAAAGATGTTAACAACATGGACATCTTAGCTCTACTTTTCCGCTGGCTAAATTTCATTTGAATAAAAAAGTGGCGATAATTATATAGAACTGAATGTGATGTTTGAAAACAGATATTCAAAATGACATTTCTTTTCAGGGCAAAAATGACAGGATTTAACTGCGATAAATGACAAACAACCAAACTAATCACCATAATGTAAAGAAAATCATCGGGTTAACTTTTCTCCTCTTTTGTCTATCCTTTCATCTGTTTACCTTTCTGTATCCCTCAACTATCATTATCTGATTGCTTTTCCTCCTCCTTGATCTACTCCTTACTTAGCTGCATTTCCTTTGCTAGTATCTTTTGATTTTACCCAAGTTGTTAACATTTTTATAATAAAAAAAATCCCAGTAATAATAATCTTAATTTTACAAAATGTCGTTAAGAAAACATTTTATTTCCACACTTTCCATCGTGTTGAGTAAAAAAAAACTGATCGTAACTTGCGTTGTTTTTAAATAATTGTAATCAGCTATTTGATTTCATTCGCAAAAGTTCTCTATGTCTGTTGATATAATTCATTTCACGTATTTGTTAAACCAAGTGCCCTTTTCGCAAGGGCATAACCCCTCAAGGCAAAGGAATACGGCTTTAATTTTGGCAAACCTTACTTTCAGGTAAACATTTGATAAGGAACGAGATTTCCTGAGAATAAACGAAAAGGACAGTGCATGATTTTTCCGAACATACAGACAAAAACCTCAAGAATTTTTGACAGGAACAGACTTTCGCGCGACTCTTCTGTAGTCAGTCTTTTTAGCCTGGATTGTAAAATCCCTCGCCTGAAACCACCTACATAAACCTGGTGCTTAGTCACAGAGCCACTTCATTTCTTACGGCCTGAGGATGGCACCGTTGGAAGGATGACAACTCCTTATAAAAACAGGAGTATTAAGGTAGAAAGCCAATAATTCTTGCAACCTTGAAAGCCAGGTAATGTTTGGAATCCCTTCAACTTTCAACAAAGTAAAAGTAACGGAAAGACAACTACGAAAGATTCTGCAGTTCTCAATGGATTTGAATTTTTTCATTTTTGTTGCTGAATTCCAGCAGAGATTCATTGTGGACTTTTTGCTGGTTATACTGAGGTCTCAACTTTTACTTTAATTTTAATACTTACAGTAGTTCAAATTGAATTATTTGCATCTTTTGGTACTGAATGAATTGACACACAAACACACACATATATGAATATGAGGAAATATACGTATCATATAATACTTGAAATGTATCGGATATCTGAAAATGGGATATCCGGATGCGGATATCAATTTTGTAAATTTGCGGATACGGTTGTTGAAAAATTGTCAATGCGGATTTGTAAAAAAAAATGCGGATAATCCGCAGATTTTGGCTTTTGATCTCAACTGGGTGGGCTGCTAAAATAATTTTTCAGGGTTTTGATATATATATATATATATATATATATATATCTATATATATAGATATATTATATATATATATATATATATATCATATATATATATATAATATAGATATATATATATATATAAATATATATACACATATATATTACATGAAAGGGAAAGTGAAGAGAGCCAGACCGAAGACTTGAACTTTCTGAACTATATGCAATTCAGTTTCCACGCGTCAATAAGAGATGAAATATGTCACCACGCAGCAGGTAAACGATATCAATCAAACATTCCGAAAGTACCAATATATCTCCTGTTCTTTGCCTTGCTTGCCACTTCAATTGCTATGTAAGATGAACTTTGGTCGTAATAACAGATCGCGTATGAGCTTGCATTCCGGGAAACAAGATGAGGCGTATGAGAATAGTTTGGGGAGGAAGAAACGAGCACTTTTCACGTGACATCTGATGCATCTTCTCTTCGAAAGAGGTTAGACTTCGGCCTTGAACTGTGAATCAGTAAGCATAAAAAGCAGGACCATAAACCCCAACCCCCCAACACACCCCCACCCCCCTCTAAAAAAGAAGAAACTAAAAAAGTGGCGCTCATCTCCCTCCTACGAGTAAATGAGGCATCGGAAAGGTTAACCGGCTCTTGGGTAATACGAGTGAGCCACTCATGACCTGCGACATTCGAAAGATCTTCCTTGGTGTTGCGGGAGGGCAGTCACTAGGCGAGGTCAAATGGGGTCAGAGGTCACGGATATGAAGGCGGGTCGTGTGAAGAGAGAAGTGCGGAGGGAAAGGGGGGGGGGGGGGGGTTTGGAAAACGCAAGAAGTCGACGAGAATGGAAGGATGTTTTTTAATGTGTTCCAAACAACGATGACTGCAGCTACAATGATTTGGCCATTTGAAGAGAGAACCTGGAAGGAGAGAGAGAGAGAGAGAGAGAGAGAGAGAGAGAGAGAGGAGAGAGAGAGAGAGCAAAGGGTGCTGTAAATGAACGGAGGGGGAAACATGATAATCTGGTAACGTGTTTTCATAATGACCCCCTCATTAAGGACTGAAAAAGATAATATTCAGACCTTGGATCTTCATCAAAGAACTTTCTGCCTGCCTGCCTGCACGCCTGTCTGTGTGAAACCCTCATCCTTCTTCGCAGACCCACTTGAAATATAGGTCGGGAGGGCTGATTCGAGGACCGCAGAGGATTAGCGAATTATCACTCTTCTCCTGTCGACGACGGGAAAGCTAATCGCGCGCAAACGTCCCCCACTATCTGAATGACATCACGCCTCATAACGGAGGATCGATTGTGCACGACGACGCTGTAAACACGATACGATCATATAATATTTGCACGGTCTTCATCTGACGAGGTGATTTACGGACATTAGTCACTCACTGCTCATTCCATCCTGCATGACTTTCAAAGGCTTGTTTTCCTAATGGAAACTATGGAGGTGGTAAACAATTCTCGAGGTTTTGTGAACTTTAAAAATAAATAAATAAATAAATAAAATAATAAAAAACGGGAAACGATAACTCCTCTTTCAAATGATGCTCCACGAAAGCTTGAGAGTAAATCTGTCATATCCACAGACGCCTATTTTTTATGACATCCATATAGGAGCATGATTGCCCTTTGAAAGGTAATAATTAAACTTTTTCTTCTTCTTCTTCTTCTTCTTTTACGGAACCAACTAATAGTTTGTGGATTACGGTCGACCTCTCGCCACCTTGATCGTCCGTGCGTAGTGGATGAAGATGAATGACGTTAATAACTATAGGCAAATATATTGGCAGGAAGAATTACCGAGCGTGGAAACAAATGATGAGCAGCCAACCACGAGCATGGAGGGCGTGTGGGCCCTAAGAAAGAGTTAAAAGGAGGAAGGAACAAGAGGAAGAAGGAATAGAAGAAGGGAAGAAGGGAAGGGAAGCAGGGCGGAATTCTGATCAACGTAAAATAATGGAGAGGAAGAAAAGGGGAATAACGGAAATCGTAAAAGGGAACCGGATTACCACGGGAAGAAAAGGAAAGGAAAAGGTAAAGGAGGGAAGAAGAGAAGGGAAGTGAAGAATAAGGGCGGGATCCTGAGCAATCGTAAAATCAAGGAAGATGGAATAAAAAGAAAAGAATGGTGAAGAAAGTTGTAGGAAGGAAGGGAAAAGAAGGTCGGAATCTGAAGGGCAACGTAAAATAATGGGAATAGGATAGAGAAGGGAATACGGAAATCGTAAGAACGGAGGACCAACCTGGTTAAAATAAGGGAAGAAAAGGGAAGGAAAATGGGAAGGGAGGAGAAAGAGAAGGGAAAAGAAGAAGGGCGGATCTTGGGAAGGCAAACGTAAAATAAGAATAGGAAGAAACAGGGAAGGAATGTGGGAAGGAGAATTAGTAGTAGAAGGGAGAAGAAGGGCAGGATCTGAAGGCAAAACGTAAAATAAAAGGAGAGGACGAAAAGGGAAATAACGGATCCGTAAAGAACGGAGACCTACGGGAAGAAAAGGAAAGGAAAAATGGGTAGGTGAGAGAAGGAGAAGCAGAAGAAGACGGGAGGATAGAGCCGACGTAAAATGAGGGGAAGAGGAAGAAAAGGGACAAGATCGTTAAGACGGAGCCACGGGAAGAAAACGAAAGGAAGATGGGATAGGAGAAGAGAAGGAGAATGAAGAGAAGAAGGGCGATCTGAGCAACGTAAAATAAGGGAGGAAGAAAAAAGGAAGATCGGGAAGGAGAAGGAAGAAGAAGAAGGGCGGATCTGAGCAAAACGTAAAATAAGGAGAGGAAGAAAAGGGAATTACGAATCGTAAGAACGGAGACCACGGGAAGAAAAGGAAAGGAAAATGGGGAAAGGAGAGAAAGAGAAGGGAAGAAGAAGAGAAGGGCTGGATCTGAGAAACGTAAAATACAAGAGGAAGAGGAAGATGGGAAGGAGAAGAGGAGGAGAAGGGAAGAAGAAGAAAGGGTGGATCTGAAGCAAGCGTAAATAAGGATAGAAGGGAAGAATCTGAGCAACGTAAAATAAGGAGAGGAAGAAAAGGGAAGACGATCGTAAGAACGAAGGCCACGGGAAGGAAAAGAAAGGAAGATGGGAAGGAGAAGAAGAAGGGAAGAAGAAGAAGGGAAGAAGAAGGGCGGATCTGAGCAACGTAAAATAAGGAGAGGAAGAAAAAGGAAGATGGGAAGGAGAAGAGAAGAAGGGCGGATCTGAGCAACGTAAAATAAGGAGAGGAAGAAAAGGGAAGATGGGAAGGAGAAGAGAAGAAGGGAAGAAGAAGAAGAAGGGCGGATCTTAGCAACGTAAAATAAGGAGAGGAAGAAAAGGGAAGACGATCGTCAGAACGGAGGCCACGGGAAGGAATCGGAGACGTGCATCAGGAATGGGAGAGGAGACTCGGGGTCGATTCCGGTGAGAAATATCAAAGTGCAGAGACGACGCAAACGCCTCGCATGTTAATAGGATGCGAATATTATGCATGGGAAGATGAATGGGATCTGGGAACATGCAGCAACTGTGTCTTACGAAACTGCCTACAGGATAGATTTGCTGGGCGTTGCGTCATCAGGCATGGAGTACTCTCTCTCTCTCTCTCTCTCTCTCTCTCTCTCTCTCTCTCTCTCTCTCTCTCTCTCGCGTCATCTTTTAACACCTGGAATCATTCTCTAAAGATCACTCTGTATAAAAAAATCCAATTTTGTATCTTCAGTGAAAATATGTCCTACTCTAGGACGGCCCACATTTCATACGAGCATTGCTAATTAGCGTTCATTAATGTAAAGATTTTCCCCTGGTAATGAGGCTCGTACAGAGGCCACGTAACAAGGCTGAAACGAGCAACCTTATCATAAAGAGAGGGGTAAACATAACAATAAATTCGATGAAGTAAAGCCCCACTGCAGCATCTAATTCCATAAAGAGCAGATCTGTATTCACGTGCATTTTAATAGCATTGAGCCTGACCAAATTCGTATCTGATTTGCCATACTCTCCACCAAAACTACCCAGAAAAACTCGTACTCGAATGAAAGAAAAAACTTTACATGTGAATCGTGGAGATGTGGAGATACATAATTTTTGCATTCTTGAAACCACGCAGTCTTGCTACACGTTTTTAATGTTGCGCCAAGCTGCGTGGAGTTCCTTACTTCGAAATGGAAACTAAAGCCTATTGGGAATTATATTCATATGCTTATAAACCATGTATTTTGGTGCTCATAACCGAACAAAAATACAGGAAAACGGATATATACGATTTAAATAATTATATATATATATATATCTATATATATATATATATATATATATATATATATAGATATATATATTATATATTAAATATATATATATATATTATATATATATGCATTATGTATGTATGTATGTATGTACATGTATAAAGACATGCTCAGAGTTTCTAGTAAAGATTTAATAAACAGACAAGCAAACAAACACGCTCTAATAATCATCTATTTTCGTTTAAAAAGGAAAGATATACCTTTGATTCTTCTAAAAAATTTTAGCTTCATAATCCTCAAAGAAGGGCATGAGTCTAGCATTAACCCGCGGAAGCTGTAATGATACTAACAATAGATCAGTTTCAACAAAACAAAAGCAGCTTTTCTTGAGAGAGAGAGAGAGAGAGAGAGAGAGAGAGAGAGAGAGAGAGAGAGAGAGAGAGAGAGAATGAATGTCGAAGGCATGACGGCCTTTTTTGTTGAACTAAAGAAACCGGACTGAAGAATTTCAAAAACATTTTGTTTTGGTAAAAAAGAGAGAGAGAAAAAAGGAAACAGAAATAAAGTTTTGGTGGAGTGTGTACTTTGCCATTATATGCCCACTTATGTGTTATAATGAGGGAATTTAAGTATACGTTCTTCTTGTTATAAGCACCTTACGCGCAATAGGGACAGCTCGACAGAGCCAATGCAGCATCGTTGAGCATGGGATATACTCGATGGAGAGAGAGAGAGAGAGAGAGAGAGAGAGAGAGAGAGAGAGAGAGAGAGAGAGAGAGAGAGAGAGAGAGAGAGAGAGAGAGAGGTAGGTACCCAAAACATTGATGTTTTCAAGCTGTACAATATTCTTTTATAAGATAAAATGCTTAATTTTTAGTCGTATAGTGACATCATTTTCTCAGATGTCAAAACGTCATGTTCAGAATGTTTCTTAAAATAAAAATTTGTTTGTGTAGTCTCACAGAGCTGGAGATTTATGAACGTTATGATCAGCATATAACTTGATATCAGAGTTGATCATATGATTTTCTATATAACATAATCAGCTTCAGCCTTTAACTAATTATTATTAATTATTGATAGTAACTGTTTGCAAGGTTCCCATTTGTCATCTGAAGGACTTATCCAGAATCGTCTTTATTTGTCCCTTATGTTGTGGTGTTTTTGTCTTATTTGGTTAATATCTATATTAACAAAATTTCATCGAAGCTTTTATATATTTACAGTAAAGCATGTTACATAATTTCGTTGATTTTGAGAAGATGACTGACTTATATGACTAATAGCTGACCTCCACTGCAATGGACATACTTTTTCTCTTTTACGTTAATTTTTTTTTTTAAGTTTGGGAATTTAAACGTCTTGGATCTACGTTGTGTTTTATCGTATCACGTAATATCTACGCAGGCTGCATAAATATATTCGGGAGATTGTTTGCTCACCGAATGTTAGAATAAAAGAAATCTGGGGGTGGAGGAGATGAAACAATGGCATAGCTGATATTTTTCGTCATCCTCTCGACTTTTGATGACCCCTTGATAATCAAGTTTCTTTGCCAGTTTCTCCCTGAGCAAGTCACCCTGCGGAAGAGTATATGGCAAACAGGGAGAGGGAGAGAGAGAGAGAGAGAGAGAGAGAGAGAGAGAGAGAGAGAGAGAGAGAGTTTACGCAAGAACTCAGATTGCATTCCGCAAACATTGCCCTGAAAGTTTTGTATTCAAAACATTTATCATTAATTATTTTTTTGTTTGGTTTTGGTTGGCTACTTCACCAATTCACAGTTCCTCGTTGGACTAGTGGGTTACGAGCTCGCCTGCCGATATGGTAGTCCGAGGTCGCTTCCCCGCTCTACCGACAAGGAATCTGATGAATTTATTTCTGGTGATTAGAAATTCATTTCTCGATGCCATGTGGTTCGGATCCCACAATAAGCTGTAGCTCCCGTTGCTAAGTAACCAATTGGTTCCTAGCAACGTGAAAAATATTTAATGTTTCGGGCCAGCCCTGGGAGAGCTGTTAATCAGCTCAGTAGTCTGGTTAAACTAAGATATAATTAACTTTTCACCACTTCACGGTTTTCTTCAGTCTCAGAATACAGTTTCTCTCAGCTATTTAAACACAAAGTCTGCCATCAACTAGAGAATAAGGACAAAGATTCCTGGAATAATCACAAGTTCTTTCATACCATTTTTAGCTACTTCATAATTCTCTCTCTTAATGAGACTGAATCCTACTAAATCATTATCCATTGACTAATGTCACCTTAGGTACGTTTTAGGAATATGCGTCACTGCTTTGTCAGTTCTACCCTTGTTAGCACTCACAACTATATTTAACAGATTTCAGAGGTTTCATTTGTATAATATTTGTCCAACATTGATACCATCCATGCAAATGTACCAAAAAAATAAAAAATTAAAATTCTGTAGGAAAATCATCAATACCATCTATGAAAAAAAGAAGCCATTATTCGTCAATAATGACCAACGGGAGCCGATTCCAAAATGTCCAGTCACTGACCTATCTACATATAATCCCAAGTACAAATTATGGAAGTGTCAGGCAAACCTGCTTGCTGGGGCTAAGGATACAGCAGAAAATAATGCTATAATCCTACACTGATTGCCTTGGCTCGCCTGATAACGAGCCGGGAAACCTGTTTCGAGAACCAGCTTACTGGATGACTCTCGAGTTTGTTACGCCCTCT
>NC_061106.1:35138376-35193376 GCF_015104395.2 Macrobrachium nipponense
AACAGTATGGCAGTAATATACATGAATTAAACGTTTAGGCCAACTGCTGGGATCCTTGAGGATCATTTAGTACTTCTTACAACTACTCGAGAAATTATTTTTTTTTTATAGCCAGAAGTTAAATTTTCTAATCCAACAATGCCCATGGTAGCCTTCAGTGTTATCCTGAATTATAACGAGGCGAAAGTGGGTGGGAGCCTCAGAAGTCACCATTCTGACGATAATTATTGGTGAAGGTTTAAAGCCAATATACGGTACCGCTATTTTTTTTTTTTTTTGTCAGTAAATAGGTAGATAGCCAATAAATAAAAATTGCTTGACATTGGATATAGCAGTTATCAAATCAAGCTTGTCTACTATGTTTTTTGATAATTAACCAACTCTTTCCCTACATCTTGTCAATCTGATTGTGACCTATAAAGTAGACTGTAATTTTTTGGTTTAAACTTATTTTGGGAGTTAGACTAATAATAGACGTGTTTTTGTATTTATTAACATATTTTGTTGGTTTGTTCATTATGACAATTATCAGTGGAGAGGTTCCAGAGTTCATAAAGGTGTACTGCTTTGCTTGTATTTAAATTTGTATGTCATTGTTGCCAGAGGTTTAGCCTTTGTTACGTATAGCCAATCATCCATCGAGAAAGAGGGAAGAAATGCTGTCATAAGTTACGTAAAGAGTGCGTTCGAAACCTTTTCTCTGAGTAAGTTGGTCACTTTTACATTATAAGTATCAAATTTATTCAGCCTACGTAGTGCAGAATACACTTAAAATTTATGTGTTGATATAATATGTATTCTGATTAAGCGTTATATTTATGAAATGCATAGATAAAAAGTTATTGCGAAAAAACCGTGTTACAGAGGCCCTGAATCTCATAGTAAGTTTCAAATAATAAGTATTTAAAATACAGCTATATATTTCACAAATTACCGCAACTTGCTCAACAAGTTAATTTCTTTGTGATTCCTTTTATATGGCTGCGTGCACAATATAATAATAATGTTCTAAGGGGTCCACCATAATAAAAAATATTAATAAAAATGCACTGAAGATGAACCCAGGGAAGGGTTCGAAAGCTTTGTAAAGTGTTTTTAAATTATACACGAACTCTTAACATTTTTTTATTATTGCGGACCCCTTAGAACAATATATCTACTCTCGTGATATAGGGTTATCCCAACAAATAATAATAATAATAATAATAATAATAATAATATAATAATAATTAATAATAATAATAATAATAATAATAATAATGGATAGACTATAAGAAAGCCTTCGACATGATACCACACACATGGCTAATAGAACGCCTGAAAATATATGGGGCAGAGGAAAACACCATCAGCTTCCTCAAAAATACAATGCACAACTGGAATACAATACTTACAAGCTCTGGAATAAGACTAGCAGAGGTTAATATCAGGAGAGGGATCTTCCAGGGCGACTCACTGTCCCCACTACTCTTCGTAGTAGCCATGATTCCCATGACAAAAGTACTACAGAAGATGGATGCCAGGTACCAACTCAAGAAAAGAGGCAACGGAATCAACCATCTGATGTTCACGGACGACATCAAGCTGTATGGTAAGAGCATCAAGGAAATAGATACCCTAATCCAGACTGTAAGGATTGTATCTGGGGACATCAGGATGGAGTTTGGAATAGAAAAATGCGCCTTAGTCAACATACAAAAAGGCAAAGTAACGAGAACTGAAGGGATAAAGCTACCAGATGGGAGCAACATCAAACACATAGATGAGACAGGATACAAATACCTGGGAATAATGGAAGGAGGGGATATAAAACACCAAGAGATGAAGGACACGATCAGGAAAGAATATATGCAGAGACTCAAGGCGATACTCAAGTCAAAACTCAACGCCGGAAACATGATAAAAGCCATAAACACATGGGCAGTGCCAGTAATCAGATACAGCGCAGGAATAGTCGAATGGACGAAGGCAGAACTCCGCAGCATAGAATCAGAAAACAAAACCAGGAAACATATGACAATACACAAAGCACTACACCCAAGAGCAAATACGGACAGGACTATACATAACACGAAAGGAAGGAGGCAGAGGACTACTAAGTATAGAGGACTGCGTCAACATCGAGAACAGAGCACTGGGGCGATATCTGAAAACCAGTGAAGACGAGTGGCTAAAGAGTGCATGGGAAGAAGGACTAATAAAAGTAGACGAAGACCCACAAATATACAGAGACAGGAGAATGACAGAGAGAACAGAGGACTGGCACAACAAAGCAATGCACGGACAATACATGAGACAGACTAAAGAACTAGCCAGCCATGACACATGGCAATGGCTACAGAGGGGAGAGCTAAAGAAGGAAACTGAAGGAATGATAACAGCGGCACAAGATCAGGCCCTAAGAACCAGATATATTCAAAGAACGATAGACGGAAATAACATCTCTCCCATATGTAGGAAGTGCAATACGAACAATGAAACCATAAACCACATAGCAAGCGAATGCCCGGCACTTGCACAGAACCAGTACAAAAAGAGGCATGATTCAGTGGCAAAAGCCCTCCACTGTAGCCTGTGCAAGAAACATCAGCTACCTTGCAGTAATAAGTGGTCCGAACGCCAACCTGAGGGAGTGATAGAAAACGATCAGGCAAAGATCCTCTGGACTATGTATCAGAACAGATAGGGTGATACGTGCAAATAGTACCAGACGTGACGTTGATTGACAAAGTCAAGAAGAAAGTATCACGCATTGATGTCGCAATACCATGGGACACCAGAGTTGAAGAGAGAGAGGATGGATAAGTATCAAGATCTGAAAATAGTAATAAGAAGGATATGGGATATGCCAGTGGAAATCGTACCCATAATCATATGAGCACTAGGCACGATCCCAAGATCCCTGAAAAGGAATCTAGAAAAACTAGAGGCTGAAGTAGCTCCAGGACTCATGCAGAAGAGTGTGATCCTAGAAACGGCACACACAGTAAGAAAAGTGATGGACTCCTAAGGAGGCAGGATGCAACCCGGAACCCAACACTATGAATACCACCCAGTCGAATTGGAGGGCTGTGATAGAGCAAAAAAAAAAGAAAAAATAATAATATTAATAATAATTGTTGCTTAAACGGCATTTAGCTTATAAAGAGTCTTCTCTATTTTTCTTATGAGATTCTTCTTGCATGCATGTAGGTGGTATAATACAACTTAACATATTCCTTCCTCTGTAAATGTTAAAATAAAAAATATGTGAAAAAAGTAACTCCCACGAACTGGGAGATGAGCAGTCGTATGGAAAAAAAAAATCAATCCATCTTCAGGCTGAAAACTTAAGTGGTTGAAAAGTAATGATGATGAGTACGATAACAAAGCATCGAAGTTTACTCGTTATTTGAAAAATAAATAAATAAATAAATAAATAAAAGATTTTAATGAAACAGGAACGGTAGCCTAATCACTTCGTAATGCAAGAGGGTGTCCCTTCTGTTAGTCGGAGTTTAATTTATCTCTCACAGATTTAACCTTTAGCCTCCTGCTAAGTTGTAGCAACGGTGGCAGGAAGGAGGCTTTTCGGCTGGGAGTTGGACAGCTTGTGTTCAACTCGCTTCGTAGCCACGACGTTACCTGCATGATCAAAGAAGGTGGGGTGGGTAGGAGAGGTGGGTAGGAGGGGTGGGGAGTAGAGATGGTGTGGGTGGGGTACACGCTCTTTGGGTATCCGAGGGTGAGGGGAGGGTGGTGCCTTTCTTAAGCATCAAGTGGACAATTTCCTAATATGTCAGGGGGAAGTACTTGTGATGGGGCAATAAATATACGAGGAACGTGGTCCTTTTACCTTGTTCTTGGGTAGGAAACATTAGCCTTGATTAAAAGGACAAGCAACTGGCGGGCAGAGAGAGATTCCGAATGTTGTCCTCGCACAAGGCTTTTCATATATTTTTTTTTTATTTCTAACCTAAGAGTGAGTCCTGTCTAAATAGTCCATATTTCATCAAACTGTCAAGACCATAAAAGAATGCAAGAGTATTCAAATGAGTAACAGCATCCACGCACGCATGACGCTCATTCTTAAAAATAAATAAATAAATAAATAAAAAAAAGTTTGAAACGAATTTTCTTTAAAGAAATCGGGAGAAAATAAAGCAGCTTCGCACACAAACCAACCATGACGTCACTGTACCTGCGAAGGGAAGGTACTATACCTCGTTGGGTCGTAAATCTCCTTCCAGATGCGGAATTCCTGGGTGCTGTTGTCGTCAAGGTATTTTAATCTGGCAGCATATGGGTGACGGTCACTAATTTACGAGATTTCTTAAATGTTTGGCGTTTTTGACGAAGGGGAATCTTAAGTGGCCTCGGAACTTGAATGAGGTGATAATTCACCGAGTGACGGAAAAATTCTCGTTTACCCAGATGTCGGCTGCCGACTTTTGAAAGTAACTGGTACCTGGTGGGCAAGTAATCCACGCAGAATTTATTGTTCGCCTTCAGATAGGTAGGCGTGCAAGAGGTGATAACCTTAAATGCCTGGAATCAAAAGCCCACTCAAATCGAGCAGAAATACTGACCTTTTTCAATACAGAGCAGATCATTATTCAGAAGATGAACCCTATACATATAGAACAAGCCCAACACAGAGGTAATTGACTTGAAATTCAAGCTTCCAAAGAATGTGGTTAAAAGTTACGTATATCTCAGTTTAACCAGACCACTGAGCTGACTAACACCTCACCTACGGCTGGCCAGAAGGATTAGATTTTTATTCACGTTGCTATGAACCAACTGGTTACTTAGCAACGGGACCTACAGTTTATTGTGGGATCCGAACCGCATGACATCGAGAAATGAATTTCTAATCATCAGAAATACAGTCCTCTGATTCCGCGTTGGCTGCAGCTGGGAGCAAACTCTGGCTACCAGAGTGATAGTAGTCTACGCAACCGACTCGTCCAGCGAGGAACTCAAAGAATGTGGTGTTCATCAGGAAGAAGTGAGGGGAGGTATAGGGAAATACAGAAGGAAGAGATCCCACTTATTAAAAAAGACAAAAAATATATTAATAAATTGATAAAAAGATAAAAATGTATTAAAATGCAACAAGAATAGTATTAAGGTAGAAAACTTGTATTCAGTCTGGTTGTTTAGGCTCACATATTTTCAAATGAAATCCCTTAAGTGGACTGAGGAAAATAATCTCGCTTTTCGACAAATCGTAGAAAGGTATCCCAAACCTAAGTTAACGTAACATAAGCTGCATTATCCCTTTACTAGTCTCCCAATATTCCAGGATCTCAGATCTTTTGTAATTCTATATTGAAATTTCACTTAATTTTGACATCTGATAACACTAGTTTGCAGCAAGCTCCTAGTTCTGGAATCACGTAGTTATAATATATATATATATATATATATATATATATATATATATATATATATATATATATATATACATACACATACACACACATATATATATACATATACACATATATGTATATTATAAAGTAAATATATATATATATATATATATGTATATATATATGCATATATTGTATATGTATATATATATATTATGCAATATATATGTATATGATTACTGTTTTTATAGATATATGCATAATATATGTATTATATGATATATAAACATCATATACATATTATGCAATATAATATACTACATTACTATAATGCATATATATATCTATATAAATATATTTATTTATATTTATATATATACATATATATGTGTATATGTATATATATATATGTGTGTGTATGTGTATATATATATATATATATATATATATATATATATATTATAACTACGTGATTCCAGAACTAGGAGCTTGCTGCAAACTAGTGTTATCAGATGTCAAAATTAAGTGAAATTCAATATATAGAATTACAAAAGATCTGATATATAAATATATAAATATATATATATATATAGTATATATATACTAATATATAATGTTCGTCTGGAAAATAACAATTAATGAAACTTTTTATCAATATATCTTTTTGCCAGAGTAGCCACTTTCATTACACAAGTAACCGGTTACCTACCTACCAAACGGGGATTAGTGAATAAGGTAGTCACTGTGTAATAACCCAAATCAAGCCTTGTGACCTTACGTTGGTCATTATAACAGAAATTCCTATAATTAGGGAGGAGACCTTCTCGGGGGGCGGTAGCGTTGAAAATGCTAGCTGTTTCCACAGCATTGAATGTGTACAGAGTCTTCTCTATTCTTTACAATCTTCTTTTCAACAGCATGTAGCTGGTATATAAAGTGTCCTAAGCACAAAAGCACAAAGTATCAAGACTTTATGTTGAAATAGGTTCATATCCTCTAAAGTGTCGTGCTCTGGCGGTCACCTATGAGCGCAAAAAACTGAATGAATTGTGATACACGATGCACAGGTAATATATAGTAGGCGGGATGGTGCACAATTGGTGGGTTGGTTAATGGGCTGGCTTTTGATTAGTCATGGGTTGACGTTTGTATTAAAGCCAGAGGAGTTTCTGTTCTGATGATCTATACGTCCTCCACGAATCCCGGAATTTATAGGTATCGCGCTTACCATTTATTACTACGAAGCAGCCAGAGCCCTCTGTCCGTTATAACCGTGGCCAGCAACTCTTTAAAATTTTAGTTATCTTGGCCTAGCAACCTAGTAGTCAACAGTGGGTCTGATTTCTTGACGGTAGGTTGCTAGGGCGAGATAACTCAAATTTTATGACTCGCTGGCCACGGTTATGATGAAGCCTTCAAACTCACTGGTTGCGGCTAAGATTTCAAGTCATTAGCACCGAGGTCTAGAGAATATAGAATAGTTTTTTAGACCTTGATTAGTACTACGTTGTAACAACTTCCAAAACTAGATATTTTGAGGGTCTGATATGTATTGACCCTAAAGTTAAGTTAACCAGCAGATGAAAAAAAAGAGAGGAAAAGAAAAAAAAACATGAGACTACGATATTTTGCTTAGCCGTGGTCTCTGCATTCAAAATCAACCGTAGGTTCTGGTGCAGTAGAGATTTTGCTACTACCACTTCTGCTACTACATTTGGTAATACTACTACCAATAACACTAATAATAATAAAAATATCAAAAGACCACTGAAAAAGCAAACAATGAGGGTATGAAAAGAAAGGACCTCGTCCATCAGCCCAGGCAATTGAATCCTGAACTCTGCCTCTTAAGCCAGAATCCCTCTGAACAGAAGCTAGATGATGATGTAGATAAACATATGTCTGTTGTTTATCTAGACTACTGTAGATTCTAGACGATTCCGCGACTTGTAAACTACACCCATAAGTCGTAGCAAGAAGTTTTACCCTGCGGTTTTATTGATAAAAGTTCGTGTTAACTCCATTATTTACCATTTATTCTCGCTCTTTTCAAGATCTTGACGACCCAAACAAATTCCCCAGAATCGATTCTCGGGATGTTTAGGGCAGATATGTCTCCGATAATAATCAAGGTATGCCATAAACATTCGATCGTAGCCGTGATAGGGGACACGGCGAAGAAAACATTACCATTATGACAGGGACCCCTATCATTAAGGAAGATCTTGACGACGCGCGCGCATTAGGAGGCTTCAATTATCTTCTCGACCGAGGACTGAGGCGATGTCGATATGTAACCCGAGTGGCAATACAGCATCTGTTGGCAGATTCTTCAAAGAGTCCAGAGAGGACATCAAATAATACCTTTAACGACAGTTACACCATGTAATGTTTACAGTATCTTGGAGGAGTACACTTTCGAGTTTTTGAGTTACCCTATGCAATTAACGACAAAAAAAAACGAAGCTAATCTTGATAGCAGACAGGTCACATGAAATTAACTTTAGCTAGGTCAGCAGCGTTAGGTGTCTCCATCTCTAAGGATTCGGGAAAATGAATGCTCATGTCCCATCTAAATGACGTACAAAGCATGACGGTAATAGCCCGGCCAACAGACCAAAACTGTTAACCTTTCCGTTCCAGCGGCTTTCCAAAAGGGGATGCCTGGAAGAAAGTGATTACACGCGAGAACAAATAGGCGCTGGATTGCAAAATATGGACCCGATAATCGTTAACTTCGTACCACGAAAGTAACCCTTAGGCGCTTCGAAAAGGCTCTACGTGAACCAGGTATGTGGTTTATCTGACACATATGGGAACCAAGGTCCATAAAGATAGGTGAAGTATAAGCGTTAATCTCTAGATTTAAAGCGGATCTCTCTCTCTCTCTCTCTCCTCTCTCTCTCTCTCTCATACACACACCTAGCATATTTTCAGTGAAAGACTTGGTAGATTTATGCTCCATGTAGCTGCTGTCTACTAACTTATACGTTTGTTTACTTACCAGAGAATCGAAGGACCTGACAAGACTTCAATTTTTACATTTGCTGAAGACTAGAGACTCAGCCATCCTCTTATCAGATGTTAAACGAAAAGCCGATTCGAAAAAAAAGCCATCCAGATCAGACAATGACGTAGATAATAATCAAAGGTTCGGTGTTAAGGTAGTATTCTGTGACATCTGGGTGAATGCATATAAACGACCTCACTTCATTAACCAGTCTAGTCAACAGCCCCAACGCCGTAGCCAAAGACCCGAGAATTACTCTATGTAGATTAGGGCAGACGTCCCACAGTCCCAACCTAAAAGGCCTTGTACGCATTCGGGTCACCAGGGCGTCTTAAATAATCGACGTCAAACCGTGAAAGCAAATGTACACAAGATAAACGAGGGGGGACTTGAGAGCATCACCCGGCTGTTTACGAACTTGGTTGGTGTCAGGTGAGAAGGTGACCTCCTTGTGCAGAGAGAGAGAGAGAGAGAGAGAGAGAGAGAGAGAGAGAGAGAGAGAGAGAGAGAATCTGATAAAAAAATAATGCTCTTGTAGGCAGCTCATTACTTTACGTCGGGGGGGAAAAATGATCGCCTTTCGTATTGCATGAGTGGGCCATTAACAAGGACTGAATTTAGCTTCTACCTCCGTTATTTTGAAGAAGTTGCATAATCTATTTGATATTCAGTAATAGACGTCCGGGTTAATACGTCCACGTAAATAAAAAAAGAAAAGAAATTGTGGTATTGCTCATAAATATTAGAAGAGAGTAATGATAATATTACACGAAGTCTAAGAATTGTAAACAATATAAAAGTGCTGCAAGCTCTTTTGTTGTATATCTAGAGAAGCTTCAGGAATTAATCGTAAGTGTGGTAAGAAAAACGTTTGACTTTGTTACTATGCAAAAAGGGAAGTAATTAATGCTGATTATCGGTTTTTCGACCGACTCCTAAACTCTTCGAAAGAACCTCAAAGTCTTGCTCTGATTATTTGGCTTAGCAGAGTCTATGTTGATGATGACTGATAGAAAAACCTTTATAATAAACAACAAAAAATTTAATATTTACATTTTTTTTTGTGAACATGCCTGTCGTTCATGTCCGTTTTGTTTGTTTTCGTCTGTACCAGTGATTATTCAGCAACGGGACCAACGGCTTTACGTGACCACGTCGAGAGTGAACTTCCATCACCAGAAATACACATCTCTAACCCCTCAATGGAATGCCAGGTCAAGACCATACCGATCACGCCACTGAGGTGCTTTTCACGTACGTAATTCATCACTGAACTTGGTGATGCGTTTCATTCAGAATTCTAAATGACGCATAATTCATAAGAGTATATTCTCCTTATTTAGGAGAGGACGTCCTGACCTGGTTTCCATCAGAGCGAGGAATGGTCTTAAAGGCCAAAGTGCTTCCTCAGACATTCTTCTTGCCAACGAGACGTCGCAAAAACAGGGCACCTAAGACACATTTGGACAGAGAGTCGTAGTTATCTAGATCACACGCATTCATATTCTCTCTCTCTCTCTCTCTCTCTCTCTCTCTCTCTCTCTCTCTCTCTCTCTCCTTATCGGCGTCACTGACCCTGGTAGTTGTGATGTCAGATAGCCTGCTTCGGTCAATTCTATCTCCTTAATAAATTGCTCTTTATTTTCGTTGATAGTTGCAGGCAACAAGTGCTCCAGAAGGATAAAAAAATATAAAAGAAAAAAAAAATTCAAAATTATTTCCAGACCGACCACGACCAATACACGAGTCTTCCTGCTGATTTGGTCGGAAAGAAAGTGAAACACACACACACACCGGAGAGGAGAAACGGGGAGGATTCGGGCAAGGTCACAGCGCAAACGGATTGCAAAAACAAGGAGAGGCCGCCCCTCGACAGCGGAGGCGACCCCCAAACAAATGTGAACTTCAGGATGGCCTAGAATGCGCGCACTTCAAAGCTAAGGTTACGAAATACAATACCAGGCAAGCGGTTTACAATGCTGACCTCGGGTTTCGTAGGGGAACAGAAAGGTGTTTAGCGTGTTTACCCTTTTACTTGAGCGTTTGGGGGACACCCGTAAGAATGAGTTGATGAACAGTTCGGGTAGATCGAACGCCACGTCACAGGAATAAAAGTCTGAAGATGTAAAAGACGAAAAAGTCAAAGGCAGACATCAGCAGAATTAGTGGATGATGCCACTGCATTAGAAGTCTATGTGGCGTCATTGTATTCAAATATTACAGTAGATTCACATCACCGTGCATGTGATGTCTATTCCCGCCCCTTACGACGCTCCTGATTGGCTATTGATAATAAGCCCATCACAGGGCTGGAAACTCGCAGTCTCTCGAGAGACTTCACATAGACAGGATGTATGTTCCACCTCTATTGAAAGACGTATTCCTCAGGAAAGATGGAACATACATCCTGCCTATGTGAACTCTCTCGAGAGAGACTGAGAGTTTCCAGCCCTGTGATTGATTTATCAATAGCCAATCAGAAGCGTCGTAGGGGACTGGCCTAGACGTCGGATGCACGTTGATGTGAATCTACTACAGTCAGGTGTTGATCACGATCATTATCATCGACGTTGGTCAATGCAGAAATCGTCAGATTCAACACATGCTAGAAGCAGCTTCCAAGAATAAGAAGAGGAATAATTATCAAAGAGAGAAGCGTACGTTGATAGCACAGTTTTATAATTACAAGTTGTGGCATTCAGTTCACTTGATAGCTTCTACCTTTTTTAAACAGCAGTAACAGCTGAGAGAGAGAGAGAGAGAGAGAGAGAGAGAGAGAGAGAGAGAGAGAGAGAGAGAGAGAGAGCCGTTTGAAAATAGTTATACTTTTACAAGAACCAATATTACTCAAATGATTATCCGGTCCACATTCACTCGATGGTTGGACAAAGTAACGTCGGGAATCTCCATAGCGCAATAAATATACCAACCTTACAGCAAACTTTTCACACAACCAATCAAAATTCCAGCGGGGATCGCCCTTCGGTCCGAAGTGCCTCTACATCAAACGAAACTGCCGAAAGTCAGGCTGGGAAATTCAGAATGAACAGGACGTTCAACATACCGATTTTCTCATTAGGAAATTCTCACGCTTTAAAAAACAAAGGGGACGGAGTAAGGGGGGGAGGGTATACCATCTTCCTGTCTACAAAGTAGTCTTTTCAATACGACTGAATTCCTGAAATGTATGGCAAAACTTCTTTTTTTCAGTGACCTAGCTTACTGACAAGCCTGGCTTGGCTTGATCAGATGCGTTGGAATGACCTCGCTCACAAACAGATTGTGGCTATTGGCAGATTTTGCGAAGCCAGTTTACAGAAAGGAATTAATCGATCACTATTTTGTATATATCTCCTGAATTCTTCTTCCTGTACCTCACAATTTAAAGTTGGTGAATTATCTTCTTACTGAAAACCTAAACTTTAATATCCTTTGATAGATCATCGCGGCAAGATTGAACGATAACTTCTTCAATTTTCGTTGTTTAAAAATGGTCGACACTACCAGATAACTAGCAGAGTAAGATGGTTACCTATTGACTCACAAGCTAGTAGTTTCATGACTGACTCAATTATAACGTTAATTGAACGGTCGGAAGCTTCGAAAGGTCAGAATGTTATTCGTCAAGTTGCTTCGAAGATTCAAAGATATTATGATATTATGATAATTAAGATAGAGAAAGACAAGCAAGACCTTGCTGAGTACACCTACAT
The DNA here is from genome assembly GCF_015104395.2 of Macrobrachium nipponense. Taxonomy (NCBI): domain Eukaryota; kingdom Metazoa; phylum Arthropoda; class Malacostraca; order Decapoda; family Palaemonidae; genus Macrobrachium; species Macrobrachium nipponense. Next base: position 35,150,457 of record NC_061106.1, read on the forward strand.
AAATAGATATGTGGGACAGCTCGCTTGCACAGGCGCAATAGGGCTTGCAACGGCATATCAGGGCGTGTTTGTGCGCTCAGATATTGGGCTTGAGAATTAGATACAAAATATATTCACATTCGGGTTCATTTTATGATTTTTTTTTTCTGCAGTGTTGAATATGTATTCTTTTCTTTTTTTTCCTAATTTAATGACGTACCTTCATCGACGGCGATTTTAGCACAGACTTCCTGTTTCGGCTCAAGTATCCAGGGTGTCTCCCTCACCATCCAGGATGTATGATGAGAGAAACATACTTTAGGGGAGACGCACTTCATGATACTCAGCTGAAACAGGAAGTCAAGTGATAAAATCACCGTCGATGCAGATAACTCTTATTTCTCCTCAAAGATTCAACAGTCAATCATATCTCTTCCATTCATCGTGACGTTTACTCAATTTGATATCAGCAGACGTGAATGAAACTGGAAGTGTAGCGCACTGTGCTGTGTAATATTGAGATATTTTCAAAAATAAGTAATGCCTGACGAAGAAGCTGGATAATAATGTGCTGTCAGGGGCAAAATATGCGAAAAATTTTGAACAAGAAGCTGCATATATACGTCTAAAAATAAAAAAATCTGTCAGGAGCAAAATATTCGAAAAATTCTGAACAAGAAGCTGCATATGTGCACACGAAAAAAAAAAAAAAAACCGAAACCTATATACTTATGAATCTGTAGTATACCGTTATACTAACGGACGTCAAGTTAGGAAACACGAGTTTCATAGGAAAAGTTAACTCTGGCAGTTTTGTAATTTTATGGCAAGTTAAAAAAAATATATATATTTATCTTGGTGAATAATATGAGTATCAGCGAGCTGAAAAACAGGTCTTTTCTGACTGAGCTAGATGAGGTTAAAGCAGGTTGAGGAAGTCTAGGGTAAACGGGTTACAGTCAGTAGTATCTATACTTGACTACTATGAGATTTAGGGCCTCTGTAACACGGTTTTTTTCGCAAATACTTTTTATCTATTTGCATTTCATAAATATAACGGCCTATTCAGAATACATATTATATCTACACATAAATTTTGACTGTATTCTGCATTACGTAGGTTGAATAAATTTGGTACTTATAATAAAAGTGCCTTTTTTTGAAGACGGGCCAACTTACTCAGAGAAAAGGTTTCGAACGCACTCGTTACGTAACTTATGACAGCATTTCTTCCCTCTTTCTCGATGGATGATTGGCTATACGTAACGAAGGCTAAACCTCTGGCAACAATGATATACAAATTTAAATACAAGCAAAGCAGTACACCTTTATGAACTCTGGAACCTATCCACTGATAATTGTCATAATGAACAAACCAACAAAAATATGTTAATAAATACAAAAAACACTTCGATTATTAGTTTAACTCCCAAAATAGGTTTCCTAAGAAATTACAGTCTACTTTATAGGTCACAATCAGATTGACAAGATGTAGGGAATAGTTGGTAATTTCAAAAACATAGTAGACAAGCTTGATTTGATAACTACCATATCCAATGTCAAGCAATTTTTATTTATTGGCTATCTACCTATTTAGTGAAAAAAAATAGCTGGTACCGTATATTGGCTTTAAACCTTCACCAGTAATTATCGTCAGAATGATGACTTCATGAGGCTCCACCCAATTTCGCCTCGTTATAATTCAGGATAACACTGAAGGCTACCATGGGCATTGTTGGATTAGAAAACTTAACTTCTGGCTATAAAAAAAAAATAATTTCTCGAGTAGTTGGTAAGAAGTACTAAATGATCCTCAAGGAGCCCAGCAGTTGGCCTACACGTTTAATTCATGTATATTACTGCTATACTGTTGCGGCACTACTGCTACAGTAGTAATACATCTATGTATCGTTCCGCCATTCATAAAGTCCTTGGGTTTCAGAGCCAATGGAGTTTCTGTCTGTTGGATAGGCGGGGCAACATTTTGTCAAAGTGTTTACCTTGCTACGCAATGAATGTTTTCGACTCTCGGCTCGTAATCATGGCCATGGCGTCGGCTAGATAATTTTTACTCTATAAAAATTAAAACTATCGAGTTTAGGTTATCGATAATGCTGACAAAATTTGTGTGTGGTTGTAAAATATACATATGTCATCTTTCAGCTACATCCGATGCTTTGACAAGGAGCAAAGTCTAAAAAAACCGTGTTACAGAGATCCCTGAATCTCATAGTAAGTTGTTTTTTTAAATTTATTACTGGTTTCTGTCACGTAAAGCCACGTCTGCCTGAGCTTTATATAGAGAGGACAGGTTACAAAACTTACAATCACATAAAGTTTTACCTGGCTGAGTCGGGGTTTGCCTGAGCTGTCTAAAGATACAACAGGTTATAATCACATAAATTTAAACCAAAGTGGGTCGGGGTAAGATCTCGTATTCTGCAATGAGGTTGAAATTATAACTAGGTGTTTTATTATATAGATTATTAAGGCCACTTACTGACTTTTTGATCGGTTGCCGATCTTCATACTCTCACAAAAATAATAAGTTCTTGCGTGCAGGCCTGAGTTTCAGAATGATGGCTTTTAACTTTCAATCACATTTTTCAAAAAAAAAAAAAAAAAAAATCGCTCTGGTTTTTTCAAAGGCAGAAAGGTGAGCATCAATACTTCAACATTTAGTAGAACACATCGACCACAAACATTCTACAATAACGAACGGTGCAAAAGTTTTAGTCTTATTGACGCCAAAGGCGCTACAAACGTATCGTGAAAATTCTCGATAAAAAATTGTCCTGGATATGGCATCCCGCATACTTTGATAACTTTATCTTCTTATGTGGACCGTCCGAATATAAAAAAAGGTAAGCATATCTTAGTTTTACCAGACCACTGAGCTGGTTACCAGCTCTCCTAGGCTGGCCCGAAGGATTAGATATTTTTACGTGGCTAGGAACAGTTGGTTACCTAGCAACGGGACCTACAACTTATAATGGAATCGAACCACATTATATCGAGAAATTAATTTCTATCACCAGAAATAAATTCCTCTGGTTCCGTGTTGGCCGAGTGAGAATCGAACTTTAGACCACCGGATTGGCAGCCGAGCGCGAAATCCACTCGTCCAACGAGGAACTTCATCCGAATGTAAAAGGAAAGTGTCTAATTAATTGAGAAAATTATTTAACTGTGTTCCCCTTGTCAGAAAACGACGCAATGTTAGAAAAGGAAAAAATAATTAAGAAGAAATGGAGGTCGTGTATAAACAAGCTTCAATGAGGCATAAATTTAGCGATTAGTATGCAAGAGAGATAGAGAGACGAATAGGAGACTGTGAGAGAGAGAGAGAGAAGAGAGGAGTGAGGCGAGATAGGGAGAGGGCCTTTCAATCATCATTTACAACGGCACCCACAACAAAGAGAGAGAGAATTCTTTAAGGATAGGAGGGCACGCCCGTATCCCAATGACACGGACACAAATGAAGACTTTCTTTGTACCTGCCATGACGCATCGTGGTTAAGATGCATTACTTGTAAACATCGGAATTTGATAGATTTTTGGTGCGGTATAATTTTTTTTTTAAAATATTATTATTATTATTATTATTATTATTATTACAACTACTAATCTAGTTACTCCACAGGTATACAAACAATTATTCACTCTCTCTCTCTCTCTCTCTCTCTCTCTCTCTCTCTCTCTCTCTCTCTCTCTAATATAGATATATATATATATATATATATATATATATATATATATATATATAATATAAAATATATATGATATCTATATATATATATAGTATAGATATATATATATATATTATATATATATATATATATATACTATAGATATATATATATATATATATATATATACTATATATATATATATATACATACATATATATAGAGATATATATATATATATATATATAAATAAATATATATCTATAGTATATATATAGATATACATATATATATATATATATATATATATATATATATATATATATATAGACACTATATAATAAGATATGTTTGTGTTTGTCTAGTAGATTCCAGTTAAATCAAAGCGTATCAACTCTAGTATATGAATTGCTTTTTTTTCCCCTTCAGTAAATCATTTACGAATGGCATTTTTCTTTATTGTTCCAGAATCACCAAGTGAAAAATAAACTAAGATCAAACTTGCAATACGTCGTAAATGAGTCGATCACTGAGCTAGGACGCGAAATTTATGAATAGATAGTTAAGCAAATGACTGATAGGATAAAAAAAAATGTTAAATGAAAAGAGTAAAGGTGGGCCATCAATTTTATGCAATGTGACAACGATTGACTGTGTGACAGAAAGAAAATATTCCTCTCCGAAAAAGTATCGATATTTAGAGAATGACTGAACCAAAGGCAGCTGGATTTCTACTTACCTTTACTTTTTTTTTTATTTAATGGCAATGACATACTTTTCGTTGATCTTACGTACGCAGACAGAGACTATGCGGAAAAGGCTGTTTGTGGATGAAAAGATTTGCAACGGTAACAAGGCAAAAACACCTTAGCGGATTCGAGGCAGAATTTTGAAATCTTAACAATGGACAAAGTTTTTCCACTCTAGGTATTATTATTATTATTATTATTATTATTTTATATCACAGTCATCCTATTCGACTGGGTGGTTTTTAAAGTGTGGGGTTCCGAGTTGCATCCTGCCTTCTTAGGAGTCCATCACATTTCTCACTATGTGCTGTTTCTAGGACTCCTGCACACTCTTCTGCATGAGTCCTGGAGCTACTTCAGCATCTAGTTTATTATTATTATTATTATTATTATTATTATTATTGTTGTTGTTAAGAAATTCACAAATGTTAAAAAATCTAGATTTATATATTAAAATGTATTTCTATGTCAAAATTAAAAATAAAACTAAGACTTTCGAACACCTGAACGGTGTTCCTCATCAGTGTAACGTTGAAATGTAAATGGAGAGGAGAGTTTCCTCCTGAAGAGCATCTAAAAAGGTGGGCGGGGCGAGAAAATAACAGCCATTATCATTATTATTATTTTTTTTTTGCTCTATCACAGTCCTCCAATTCGACTGGGTGGTATTTATAGTGTGGGTTCCGGGTTGCATCCTGCCTCCTTAGGATCCATCACTTTTCTTACTATGTGTGCCGTTTCTAGGATCACACTCTTCTGCATGAGGCCCGGAGCTACTTCAGCCTCTAGTTTTTCCAGATTCCTTTTCAGGGATCTTGGATCGTGCCTAGTGCTCCTATGATTATGGGTACGATTTCCACTGGCATATCCCATCTCCTTCTTATTTCTATTTTCAGATCTGATACTTATCCATTTTTCCCTCTCTTTCTCTTCAACTCGGATGTCCCATGGTATTGCGACATCAATGAGTGATACTTTCTTCTTGACTTTGTCAATCAACGTCACGTCTGGTCTGTTTGCACGTATCACCCTATCCGTTCTGATACCATAGTCCCAGAGGATCTTTGCCTGATCGTTTTCTATCACTCCTTCAGGTTGGTGCTCGTACCACTTATTACTGCAAGGTAGCTGATGTTTCTTGCACAGGCTCCAGTGGAGGGCTTTTGCCACTGAATCATGCCTCTTTTTGTACTGGTTCTGTGCAAGTGCCGGGCATTCACTTGCTATGTGGTTTATGGTTTCATTTTTCGTATTGCACTTCCTACATATGGGAGAGATGTTATTTCCGTCTATCATACTTTGAACATATCTGGTTCTTAGGGCCTGATCTTGTGCCGCTGTTATCATTCCTTCAGTTTCCTTCTTTAGCTCTCCCCTCTGTAGCCATTGCCAATTGTCATCGCTGGCTAGTTCTTTAGTCTGTCTCATGTATTGTCCGTGCATTGGTTTGTTGTGCCAGTCCTCTGTTCTTTCTGTCTTTCTCCTGTCTCTGTATATTTCTGGGTCTTCGTCTACTTTTATTAGTCCTTCTTCCCATGCACTCTTTAGCCACTCGTCTTCACTGGTTTTCAGATATTGCCCCAGTGCTCTGTTTTCGATGTTGACGCAGTCCTCTACACTTAGTAGTCCTCTCCCTCCTTCCTTTCGTGTTATGTATAGTCTGTCCGTATTTGCTCTTGGGTGTAGTGCTTTGTGTATTGTCATTTGTTTCCTGGTTTTTCTGATCTATGCTGCGGAGTTCTGCCTTCGTCCATTCCACTATTCCTGCGCTGTATCTGATTACTGGCACTGCCCATGTGTTTATGGCTTTTGTTATCATATTTCCGGCGTTGAGTTTTGACTTGAGTATCGCCTTGAGTCTGCATATTTCTTTCCTGATCGTGTCCTTCATCTCTTGGTGTTTTATATCTCCTCCTTCCATTATTCCCAGGTATTTGTATCCTGTCTCATCTTTGTGTTTGATGTTGCTCCCATCTGGTAGCTTTATCCCTTCAGTTCTCGTTACTTTGCCTTTTTGTATGTTGACTAAGGCGCATTTTTCTATTCCAAACTCCATCCTGATGTCCCCAGATACAATCCTTACAGTCTGGATTAGGGTATCTATTTCCTTGATGTTCTTACCATACAGCTTGATGTCGTCCATGAACATCAGATGGTTGATTTTGTTGCCTCTTTTCTTGAGTTGGTACCCGGCATCCATCTTCTGTAGTACTTTTGTCATGGGAATCATGGCTACTACGAAGCGTAGTGGGGACAGTGAGTCGCCCTGGAAGATCCCTCTCTGATATTAACCTCTGCTAGTCTTATTCCAGAGCTTGTAAGTATTGTATCCAGTTGCGCATTGTAGTTTTTGAGGAAGCTGATGGTATTTCCTCTGCCCCATATATTTTCAGGCACTCTATTAGCCATGTGTGTGGTATCATGTCGAAGGCTTTCTTATAGTCTATCCATGCCATGCTTAGGTTGGTTTTCTTCTTCCTACTGTTCTTCATTACCATTTTGTCTATCAGGAGCTGGTCTTTTGTGCCCCTACACTTCCTTCTGCAGCCTTTCTGTTGGTGGGGGTATGGTGTTTGTTCCTCCTCAGGTAGTTGTATAGCCTTTCACTGATGATACCTGTTAGTAACTTCCACATTATTGGTAGGCAGGTGATAGGCCTGTAGTTACGGGCTGTCTATATTTCCCTTACTCTTGTCTTTTTGTACTAAGGATGTTCTTCCTGTGGTCATCCATTTGGGTGCTTGGTGATTTGAGATACAATGCTGGAGTTGTTCTGCTATTCGTGGGTGTAGGGCCTTGAAGTTTTTGAGCCAGTATCCATGGACTTCATCGGGACCTGGGGCTTTCCAGTTTTGGCATTTTCTTTAGTTGGTGTCTGACTGTGTCTGTCGTGATCTGCTGAATCTTTGTTTTATTCTCCCTGTTTCTTCTTCCTTGACTTCCTGGAGCCATGTTGCATGTTTGTTGTGTGATACCGGATTGCTCCATATGTTTCCCAGAGTCTCTTACTTGGTTCGGCTTCAGGAATTTCTGGTGGTTGTCTTCCCCCTCTTAGTTGGCTGTATAGTCTTTATTATTATTATTATTATTATTATGATTTAGTATTCATTCATTATTATTATTTTATTATTATTAGTATTCATTATTGTTATTTTATTATTATTTCAATTTTACAGTTATGTTCCTAACTTTGTTCCTTTTCTAATAAATATAATTAAAATCAGTCGTTATGGACTTAGCAAATTATTAGTTTCGATACCGTGTCGTCGTCTTATACTTATCGGTAGAACTTCTGCTTTTAAATCACCGTGCCCTTTCATAAAATGGCAGATCAATACAGACATCCTTTCGCACACAGGCACACAAACATACATCCATAAATGCTTTCATAAATACATACAAACACGCACAAAGCTAACCCACACCCCTACAAATATGTGTGTGTTGTTTGTTGTTTGTTTCTACGGATGTGTATCTTGCGATTTGTGTATTTGTAATCAGTATATTTAGAAAAATACAAGGCACGAAAAAATTCCTTGACATTTACAATAATTTAAGGTCCAATGCCTCTTCTAAACCTCATTTCATTCGAGTGATGCTTCAAATTGAAACATGAATATGTGTATCTGTGAGTACGTATGTATTTGTGTACTTGGAAAAATACACAGCAACGAAAAACATCCTTGAAATTTACAAAATTTAGAGTCCGATATCCTATTCAAACCCCTTTTTTCTCAAGTCATGCATTCAAATGATCATGGAAACGCCACAGACATGTTCATCCAACATCAAACTCTGCCCTGTCAAAGTTCGTGACGCATCGCCCTCCAAGTCATACCCACACGAGCCGAGAGATTCCACTTTCTATTTCGACATAACTCCAGCAGAGCTCTTCAATTTATATCTCAACAATATGGTATGAGAAACGTAAAGGAAAAGTTTAATTAGAAGGTGATATAAAGTTGCAGGGATTTATTGCGTATGGTATGTGATACGCCCTTCTGCTATAATAAGGTAATTTTTTGTCATGTATTTAAGAAACAAAATAAGGCAGAAAATGAACGCCATCTCGTAGGATATACAAGCAGTATTTATTGAAATCAACTCTGTACATATTTGATAATGCATTATTAGAGTAATGTATCTATTTGTCACCTTAATTGTTAAAACGTGTCCAGGACGCGTAGGACAGAATTAGCACGAATCATTGCATTTAGTACACGTACTTAGACGAGAATAACAGGTGTTATTGTAGAGTCTACGAGACAATGGGGATTGAATGAATGAAACTGTAAGTACCAGAAAACGAAGAACAAAACCCATGGAAACTTTTTTTAGTAAATCTGAAGCTTTTTAACTTTACATTTGAGAGAGAGAGAGAGAGAGAGAGAGAGAGAGAGAGAGAGAGAGAGAGAGAGAGAGAGAGAGAGAGAGAGAGAGAGAGAGGTCTGAAATGCGTGGAGGATAAAAGGTAAAAATTGAAGGGAAAACAAAATGAATCCCCATTAAATTAAGCATAATAAAAAGCTCCTGGTAAAGGGACCCTCATATATTTCGATAATAAAAGTCGTCGAAGATACTACAAGCTACGCGTACCAGCCACCACGAACACGGCGAATATATCGACACATAGCTGTAACTGAAATTCTCCAGCAAAGCAGCCAAGTCCCTGAATTTAGTATTAGGAGAATTGCCTTTCGTACTCGACTAGTCAAGTATCGTCAGATTAAAATTAAAAAAAGAAAAAAAAAAAAAAGAGATGAAAGCTACTTCGTACTCGACTAGTCAAGTATTGTCAGATTAAAATTAAATAAATAAATAAATAAAAAAGGAAAAGAAATCGAGAATTTAGTGTTACTAGGCGTTGGTGTGACCCAGGACCCAGGGGTCCTGCACCCACGGTCGTACTTCTATCTGAAAATGCGCCAATGACCGGTGAAATATTTTTGCGAACCTTTACTTTTTTTTTAAGCGTGTCTAATGGGACGTGAGGGTGTCTGTCTAAATATTATAATCCTCTCCACCACGTCATTATCATTTTTACTATCGCCATTATTCTTTTGAAAATTATCCTCCCCCTCACAATTTGCTTGTCAACTTGTTTTAGTATACCGAACGTTCTCTCTCTCTCTCTCTCTCTCTCTCTCTCTCTAAGTTGTGTCTCGGGTTACCTATACGTAGTGGAATTTCACGAATAATTTTTCCAAAACTTTGACCATGACTTCAAACTAGATTAAAAACCGTATCGTTCTACAAAAGTACTTCTAAGGCACCGTGCGCGAGTTATATCGGAGTTTAACAATGTTCCAACGCCTGAGCGTAAGAACAACTCAATTTTGCAAACCCTATTTCGTTCATATCAACATTACAAAGGTTCATAATGGCTTCCAAAGCAACAGAAGTTTTTTGGAAATTTATAATTATTTCCTGGGTTAATTGAATAGGCAACAAGATTTTGACGTTTGCGTCAGAAAGCGGTCAGCAGGAAGATTTGGAAATTATAATGGATGTAATAGCGTGCTTTATTCCATTTGCCGGAAAAGACTGTCAGTAAAAATTTGTGGTTCAAATGCTGAATATACGTCCAACATTCCCTGGAGAGAATGCGTCGTCAAAATTTGAATTTTTCGTAAAATGAACTACATCAAAAGTCGAAATTATCTAGCAAAATGCCAGTTACATTCATCAAGAACAAAGCAATTTAACAGAATGCAAAGGTCGTCACAGTCTACACGTCTTCACGCTCAAATCTAAAAGTGTTTAGTCATACGTCAAGCTTTCTTTATAAAGCACATACATAATTCATCAACCTCTAACCAAGCTTTATAGCTTATTCTATATACTTTGCCTCTAACATAGTTGACAAGACTCGTACTGATCATTTATACCGCAAAAGGATTTTGCCCTACCCAGTTGATACATGAAATTGATGGTCTCTCGCTGATCCCGGCTTATCATGGAAATCATTATTCTTTCTTCTGGAGTGAAGCCAAAAAGGACTTTTCAAGGAAAAAGCTGTCATTTACTGCCTTTGTGAACTTGCATTTTTGTCTGTCAGAATTCAAAATGAGATATATTCGCCATTTACTGCCTTTGAGAACGTAGATCTTTGTCAGAATTCAAAATGAGATGTATTCGATAAAGAAATGCTTTGTTAACAATCATGAAAACAAAGAACTATTATAACACTAGCAAAAATAAAAAAAAACTTTAAAATTATATATTGAGAATAGAAATTGAGGCATCAAGTTTTAAAGATTTATTGCCTTTCGCGTATCTACCTATTTGTAAGTCTATCTATCTATCCATGTGTGTGTGTTAAAACGAAAAGTACGTTTAATGCACAACAAAATACCTATCATTTTATTGCTTTCCCTTCAATATTTTCTTGAATTTAAAACTATCGAAGAAGAGCTAAGGACAGGATTCTGACGTGGTAGACATGCCTATCTTTAAAAAAACAAATATTGCTAAACCTTTTTCTTTTTGGGTGTATTTTCAGTTTTTCCTCTTTTGAGTGCTCTTCGCCCTTATGTTATCAGAATATAAAAAAATTACTCTTTCTAGCGTATGTTTGTCACAGGGTAAATCATCCGTAAAAAAATGAGAAACCAAATTTATGACCATTTTTTTCTCACTCTTTCTCACTCGTCCTTCATGAAGCAAATTTATGCAGGGACATGTGCATGGGAAGATGCAATTCATGTTTGGAAGTCGAAAAGTTTTTGAAACCTCCCTTTCCCTGTCACGGCGCAAAAAAAAAAAAAAAAAAAAAAAAAAAAAAAAAAAAAAAAACCTACATCGCTTTGCTTCCATTGTCTGTCCGTATCTGTCTGTCAGCCCGTCTGTTTTATTCAATGAAAAGTAAATATTCTTAGCAGGACTATTCAGGAACGTATTCAAGATATTTGAAGAAAATTCCTTCCAGTTAATAAGTCTGCGAATGGCAACGGATGGCATTTCTACTATCCTCTACAGCAGTGGTTCTATGACCACGCCCCTTCTAAGAGTTGGTCCTTCCCTCCACGGCCCCCTTGCATCTATGAGTAAAATTCCCTCCCATATTTAAATGAAAATAGAAAAAAAGAAAAAGAGAAGGGGTTTCGAGGGATAGGGAGGGAGGTAAATCACTGCAAACATGGTAAGCCCAACGAGTCTACAGAGTAGTAGACTACAAGAAACTAGCCTTATAAGGCGATACTTTTGCATTTTTTTTCATAAACTTCTGAACATTAGTTCATCACTCTTGCTAAAAGAAGAACGAATCTAATTAGAGAATCTTTAATTTTTCCCTAAGGCTCGCGCCTCCCCTGGAAAGGGGGGGAACGGCCCCCAGTTTAAGAGCCACTGCTCTACAGAAATGCGCCTGAACACTCAGACATACTGTATGAACCCAATTACAAGCTTGGAGCAGAAATTTGCAAAGGGTATCTTATCTGATGAGCTTAGAGCAACAAGTGCAGACTTTAAAATTACATCCTGATATGTGACATCTACTACAATGGTCAGAGACCACACAAGAGAGCCCTTGACACCATTACCGAAAGAATTACAATTGGTAGGAATCTGCTGAACAACCAAGAACACTGGTTCTCTCCTTCGTGACTGAAAACACATTCTACAGGTATGAGAGGAATGGATGCTGTTGATTCAAAGGAGGCAAAGAGAGTTCTGTATACGTTGGAAATAGCGTCAGATGTACACGGGAACATACAGTTTTTAGCAATGAGACATGAGGTATGTCGAACACACTCTATGAAATTCAACAGAATTAATCGTGGAGATGTGATTTTTTTTTTAGTATAGTTCTCAACAATTAATACTTACTCATTTTTGTCTGGTTTCATAACGAAAATATAACACAAAATACTGCTTTATGACGTCGTCCTGTCCTCATTTGAAAGTTCCAGAACAATGTTACCAAAATACAGTTTCTCGTATGGCATCACAAGTCACCTGATAAGACCATCATGAAAAAGAGATAGATGAGAAAATGGCATTAACCATTCACCTTGTGCTAAATACTGATTACCACCTCATAAAAGCAACGCCTTTGCGTGGACCACACACGGAGCTAGAATGACACCCTCACATAAGAATGTACTGTACCTCGTAAAAAAAAAAAGAAAAAAAAAAAAAAAAAAAAAAGAAAGAGCATCGCCATCAACAGCCCATAGCGTCATGCGATCTGCCCATTCCAGCCTAATCGTCATGCCATAACGTCGTAACAGAACCTTATATAGAACATTCCATGACGTGTGGTATTTGTCAGTAACCCCACGAGACACATAATATGGTTTCGCTTTCTTAAATCCAGGCGAAGTGTCAGGGGTGAGTGATGGCTAAGCTTTCGACTGGCGATTGGTAATAGCGTGGGTTTGTTTGTTTTTGTTTGTTTGTATGGTGTTTTTACGTTGTATGGAACCAGTGGTTATTCAGCAACGGGACCAACGGCTTTACGTGACTTCCAAACCACGTCAAAAGTGAACTTCTATCACCAGAAATACACATCTCTGACCCCTCAATGCAATGGCCGAGAATTGAACTCTCGGCCTCCGAGGTGGCATACCAAGATCATACCGATCACGCCACTGAGGCGCTGTAATAGCGTAAGCAACTTGTGTTCGACATTTGCCGCGGCTCGGGACGTCCCTAAACGTACAAATTAAAGGAAACCAACTTCATTTTAGCGACCTTAGCATTGAAGTGGGATTCCTCAAGTGAATATTGAAACGGTGGCTAAGGATGATAATGCCAATTGAATGCAAATAGTTCTTCGTTGGACGAGTGGGTTACGCGCTCGCCTACCGACTCGGTAGTCCCGAGTTCAAGTTCTCCGCTCTACCAACGGGGAACCAGGGAAATTTATTTCTAGTGATTGGAAATTAATTTCTCGATATAATGTGGTTCGGAACCCACAGTAGCTGTAGTTCCTATTGCTAAGAACCGAAGAGCAGCTGTTCATCAGCTCATTGGTCTGGTTAAACTAAGATATACTTAACTTTATACACATGGCATATCAATCTCTGTGTTTATTTCTTTATTTATGGAATTCAACAACTTATTTAGTAGGAGAGAAACTATTCAAGACTAATATGTATACAGGCTTACGTACAAACGGTAATACAACGTGGCTTCTACGATGACACGGAATCACACAAACTAAACAAAGGCCTAACCTTAGACGATTATCATTCCACTCGCCTATCGCAATATCAACTTGGAAAAGAAACCAACCATACCTAAATATTGCTCTCTCTCTCTCTCTCTCTCTCTCTCTCTCTCCTCTCTCTCTCTCTCTCTCTCTCTCTCTCTCTCTCCATTGAGGAACAAGAAAATTGGGACCTCCACATCCTCTAACGAAGGCTTGCAAAATTTTTGTTCGTCAGATTAATATTGCGCACATACATATTGTATATATATATATATATATATATATATATATATATATATATATATATATATATATATATATATATATATATAATATATATATATATATATATATATATATATATATATATTATATATATATATATATATATATATATATATGAAGGTGATTTACTGTACTGCAGCAGTATAATATCAAAATGAAAGGCCAATAAAACACTATTTGAACGCTGCAACGCTACCATATCGTGATTTCAGATTTAAGTAATGCTTGCAATTTCGAATCGTATCACGAAAATGCCTATTTTTGTTCCAAAGCCAAGCCGGCTAATATGATGATATCTCACGTTGCTCTGTGAGCGCATCGAAAAAGGATACACGGCCGACGTAACATAACACTTGACCGACTACTCATGTTACATGTTACGTACATTGGCTATTGTTTGTATGGTGTTTTTACGTTGCTTGGAACCAAAGGTTATTCAGCAACGGGACCAACGGCTTTACGTGACTTCCGAACCACGTCGAGAGTGAACTTTTATCACCAGAAATACACTTCTCTCACACCTCAATGGAATGCCCGAGAATCGAATTCGCGGCCACCGACGTCATACGCCAATACCATACCGACCACGTCTCTGAGGCACTGTTTACATACATTGGCATTGGCAGCGTTTGGTTTGCGTGCGGTTTTCGTAATGGGCTTGCTAATGGGGAAGCAAATATTCTTGCGTGTTTTCATCTTTTTTTTTTCTCTCTCTCTCTCTAAATAAATATTCTTGTAATAGACTGCACTGACGCGAATTGATACGACTGTTTTTACTTTATTATACGCAAGTCTATTTTGTCGTACAGCAATTCGCGCATCATTTAAAAGCGATCTTAAAGTTTGAAAAGAAAATATAAATACACAATTCTCCATTAATTCTACTGTACTTGAGCATCTTCCGTAAATCATTCCGTCTACAGTCTACAGATAGTCCTTCATTTGCCTCGCAGGAAATAAAACTCTTTCAAATTCAATTTCGTCACGTCACCAACGCACAGTAGCTATTCGCATTTGTTTCAAAGTAATCCTCGTGCTTCACTGTCCTTCTTTTAACCACCGTAGTGATAACTTCTCAAAAGCTGACAATCTGAAGTTCTTCGTTTTCCTCTAATTTCAGTCACCATTCTACTTTTACTTAGCAATTTATAGAATGGAGAGGTTTGCATGAGCAATTTTACCTAAATACCTCTACTTCACTTGTTCAGTTTTTTCATGTATGTTCCTAGTATGCTTTCAAAAGCACCCAAAAAAATTTAATTTCTGATACCTTTTCAAAAGATTTAAACTGAATATATGCTGGAAAAGTCTGTAAGAAGTATTTTATGTATGTGAAAAATGTTCAAGATCTTAATAGCTACATCTCAAGGATTACCTTGGAGTTAGCCGTTAACAGAAATTGCAACTTTTATTATCTAGTGCCTTGACTAATTTCCCCACGATAACGGATTGGTAAATTTGTCATACTTGTACACTTATGAATTATTGTCACTTATACACGCGCGACTCCTAATGTCTGCTAACTTTATAGCGTCACGGTTAATTCGGAAATAGCCTGCCGATTTTAACTGCTGTGACAGTGATCAATCGATGACGCAACAAATACAGATTAATTTATTAAAACAAAGATTGAGTGAACGTTCTGAATGTGCGCGCAAACATCTTTACATGTGTATTCAGATGTGAAAGTCCGAAACGTAGTAAATTATACGTATAAAACTTGCGAGAATTATTCAAATCAAACTCCTGCGTGCCCGATGCTTTGTAAACGCGACTTCGCAAGCCAAATCGCCTGACAGATCGTATCTCGCGTGTCAGACAGAGCTCGAGAAAGCACCCAAAGGTCGCCGATGCTGCTACGTCTCGACGGGGCCAGGTGATGATGGATATACTCGCTGGGGAAACTTACCAACAATCTCCATCCATCTCGTGTTCGCGACAGACGGACGAACGGCGCGAGCGAGGAGCCATCTCCGCAAACAAAAGATGAAGGATACGGAATGGAAGTGAGAATATCATTAGCCTTCTTCCTGTTATAGGCCGAAGGTTCAAAGGCAAAAAGAGGGAGAGAGAGAGAGAGAGAGAGGACGTGAGATGTTTAGATTTCCTCGTCTGCAAAACGATGAGTAATGAACCATCGGCGGCTTCTCAAAGGACGTCCTTGGATTTTGGGATTTATCTGATTGCGAGAACGAAACCGTGATAGTAACTAACAATAATAATTCTTTACTTTTTACCTATGATAGTTAGTACCTGGTATCACCGAAAACGTACACACACACACTTTGGGCCCGTTTGGTTCCAACGGAAACTCACGAGAGTTTGTGTGCGTATGTGTGTGTGTGTTTTCGTAAATTTTATTTTTTTTTCTAAACTAAAGATCAAAATCTTTAAAGTATAAATTGATAAAATTCACTTAGCAAAACAATAGAATATCTATCATTCTCTAGAATATCCGCGAAACTACAGGAATCGTATATTTAAAAGTACACAAATCGAAAATTAAAATATTCACAGCCATTATCAGGGTATGTTTAAAAAAAAAAACTTCAAAGACACTTGCGAAAACATAATTAAATCTAATATTCTAATCTGAACGTACAAATATGCATATGAGAAGGAATGTTGAATATTAATGAACTGCAAATATACCTCGCACTGATACCTCTTCATTTTGCTTTGCCGTTAGTGAACTGGCAGAAAGGTGACGCGACCTCTCTCTCTCTCTCTCTCTCTCTCTCTCTCTCTCTCTCTCTCTCTCTCTCTCTCTCTCTCTCCATATATAGCATATTCATGTAGATACACACACAAATTTTAAACAGCAACAGTGTGGAAGAGTTTAAAAGAAAGCTAAAAATCATTAGGATACAGTGAATGAACAGTAAATCCTGTTTCTAGGGATAAGTGATGAGATCAATTTAATCATATCCGAAGTAGCCTCGAATTCCCATCAGCGTGATCGACTAGGCTTCCAGAAACCAACTAAATGATTGCGAATACGTCCCAGTGACGTATAAGGAGGTAGCTTTGAATAATAGGATACTACTGAACTAATCCTTCTGTACTGTATTAGTTCGTAGTTTGTCAGATATTTACTCTTACTAAGAAGTTATAGTTTTTAGTGTTTAATTTATTTTACGTAGCAGAAATGGGGAAGCGTGATGCTGGAAATCTGTTTGTGGGTTTCCAGAAGAGGCCTTCATCGACGGTAGTTTTCAGTGCTTGATCCTTGGTTCGCAAATGTATCTCGACTCATAACAACAACCATTTATCGCACGAGAAACGTCTAGTCTTCCATACGCATATGTGGCACTGAATGCTCGAGTTGTTTCTCTTGCTAAGCGACGCTTAACCTTCATTATCCAAATGACCTCAACACTCGTCAACTGTTTAAAAAAAATTACAAAAATAAAAAAACTAACTACTGATTCTTCTTTAGTATAAAAGCGCACCCCCCTACCCCGACACCACCGAGTATTCTTTATCCGCATTTCCACTTAGGAGGAGAAGACGCCAATAATCGAATGAGTAAGACTTAATGATAAAATGAACGGCTAAAAGGTAAGAATGAAGATACCAAAAATACAGTGGGTAAAAATAGAGATAGAAGGAACTATTTTTAAAAGGGCTTTAAGAAGCCAAGTATGTTCAATGCAAGAGAGAGAGAGAGAGAGAGAGAGAGAGAGAGAGAGAGAGAGAGAGAGATTACTTTGAGGATTGGCACTCAAAAAAAAAAAAAAAAAGCTAAAGCTATGCATTAAGAGAAAAGTTGTCATTCCATTCCACTCCACCCAGGGAGAAAAAAAAAAGCTGCACTCTACTTCGGAACCCAGCTACACAATTCCCGTTTCCAGCACGAGAGAGCCTTTCACTTAAAAGACTAATAAGTCATGTGGGATTTCTCCTTCTGGTATCTATGTCGCAGTGGCTCTATGACTGACACCAACGAGGCAGAGTCGTGTTAACGAGGTCAAAGGTTAAGCAGGTTTTCAGAAAGGTGGATCGTCAGAACCCGGGGCAGAACCCGTTTTTGATTGGCAGCCGAATTTAAGTAAATATATTCGGTCAGGGAGGAAGGGGGATTCGTGGCGTTTTATCTCCGGTGATTCAGGGGAGGCATCTGTCTGTCAGAATCGGCTAAGAGGGTAAGGGAATGCTTTTTGTAAGTGAATGCACTTTTTACATCCACGCTTTCTTTGCGTGTAATTACATCCACGTTGTCTTTACGTGTAATGACATCCACGTTGTCATTAGGTGTAATTACATACACGTTGTCTTTATGTATAAATACATCCACGTTGTCTTTGCGTGTAATTACATCCACGTTGTCTTTATGAATAATTACATCCACGTTGTCTTTACGTGTAATTACATCCAAGTTGTCTTTACGTGTAATTACATCCACGTGTTTACGTGTAATTACATCCACGTTGTCCTTACGTATAAAAGTAAAATATATCTATATATATATTATATATAATATATATATATATATATATATATATAATATATATATATTATTATGCGTTGTGGATTATCTGAACCTACTGGAATAACCTCACCGCTTCAACACAACCTTCCCACCTTAATGAGAAGACAAAACAATTTCAGATTAATGCAACCTATTATCCAACTCAAAACTAGTCAATTATACGTTACCTATATTACTGAACGAATTGCCAGCAGAGGCTACGTGGTTTATAATATAGTAAAATATACCTTACTGATAATACGTAAAAAGTTGCAGGGAAGTTTATATAACTCATAATAATGAGTAAATGGCCCTGACACAGACATGCAACCAGAGGCCTTGACTACAAGGAGGTTTTAACTAACCTGTCCATCAAACCAGGCGTTCATTCTGTTTTCTGAAGAGGAGAGTGAAAGCTTCGACAAAATTACCATCAACACAATTAAATGTTATCAGAGAAGATGAATAATGTCAACACGTAAATATTAAATCGTATGTGTTCTTTTTCACGGTAATAATTCGAAGTGCTGACATACACTTATGATTACCGTTGAGAATTTGATAGCCCACGATGAATCTTTGCTTTTATCATCGTTTCTCAGTTTTGATTAAGTCTACTGTTTTATATACTTTATATTCTATTCAGTGTTTAGAAGTTAACATTAAGCTTCTTTTCCCTGCCAAATCTGAAATGAATTGATTCTGAAATGAAAAGATTCTCCTCCCAGAGAATCTTACATTGTATATTTTGTAACCTAGAACTTGTCTAAAAACTATGCCTAATGAAACAAGACAAAAGGTGTCGCCCAGTCCTAAAGGAAACGACAGACCTGCCTTTTAAAAGGAGGAGGATTATAAGAACGTGGGTAAACAGAAGCAGAAAGTGGTTCCGAAGGTTGGCATAAATTGGAGGGTCACTGATTTCAGTGGAGTTAATGCGGAAAGAGCTGGTGTGGCCGTGTTAAAAAGATTAGATATTTTTACGTGACCTACAGCTTATTGTGGGATCCGAACCACATTATATCGAGAAATGAATTTCTAATCGCCAGAAACAAATTCCTCCGATTCCACATTGCCAGAGCGGGGAATCGAACTCGGGACTACCGAATCGGTAGGCGAGCACGTAAAATCACTCGTCCGACGAGGAACTGTGGCGGGTGTTACAAGGCAGCCAGAGATGAGGAGCGACTCGTCTCGATCTCAACGGAGCAGTGGCTGAAATAGTACTTATAAAACAGAAACCGACGAGCCCCCTTAGTGACAAAAGATTCACCCCTGTGGAGAAGCCAAAATCTGAAGCCCTCTATATATGAGATTATTATTACAGACGGTTAAAATAAGAACATCTCACGGACTTATTAACTGGAATAATCGTAATAACTTACGATTTATTCACAAGACCTCATTATTAACAGTGGTATCTAGCGGAGATTTTATGATAAAAAAAAAAAGTTACAAGCTTTCAAGGAATATCTGTCCCCATCGCCTGATAGCCTGATAGTCCTTGAATGATTGTAACTTTTTTTTAGAATAAAATCTCCGTTATATACCATCCTTTCCCAATGAGGTTCTTTTATGAACAGTATCAATGCTCAGAACAATTGTGCAAGTGATGAAGTTTAACTTATAACATGCAGAATGAAGTAGCTTGCATTCATGTAATGAATTTCGCGGCAATATCCACCTGTACATGAAAATTTTGTTAATGAGGCGAAACCTTTGGTATCCTTCAAGTAATCGACAAAGATGATTGCACATGCAGTATCAAGAACCTCTCTGCAGCATGAACCTACAGATTGTACGAAGATACATTCTATAAACTTGCAATATATCAAGTAGCAGTCGAGTTACAAGTAACCTCTCTCCCACTCCTTCACAGACGCTCTTTGCGTTACAGGTAAAAATTACCTCAGTGAGTAAAGGCTTCAGGCATTCCTTACTTGTGCTTGTTGAGCTCGAAGTGATAGCTCTCATTGGTCAAAAATGTCGCAGATGAATGACTGTTTTCGTGTTTTCGTGAGCTGAAGCTAAGATAATTTACTGAAGAAACATTTCAGCTAGATAATAAATAGGGACAAGAAGAGCTATTGCTTACTTGCGGTTGCTGACTCACAGAGCAACAGGACGAAACAGGACCTAGGTTGCATACTTGGTTTACCGCACTGAGGAATCTCATGTCGAGATGACTAAAAAGTCATAAAATTCACCAACGATATACACTGCAGGCAAGGATATCTATTTTATCATTTTCAATAGAGAGCAACTTTAATCTTTATAGTTTTCTCTTCAAGGTTATGCTGCTGCTCTATGGAATGGTTCCTTTTATGCTAATCGGATTATTTAAGCTGCTTTGTTGCAGGATTCCATATTTCAAAAGTAGGAATTTTATTGACAGGCAACAATATCACGTTCAAGTTGTCTGTCGTATCCATACTTCAAAAGTAGGAATTTTATTGACAGGCAACAATATCACGTTCAAGTTGTCTGTCGTATCCATATTTCAAAAGTAGGAATTCTATTGACAGACTCTAATAGCAGGTTCAAGTTGTCTGTCGTAAAGTTTATGGCTCCCGAAGGCGCATATCATTTAAATAAAACCAAGGAAAAGCCAACAAGCACTCTGAAGCAAAAGTTTGCATAGACAACATAATATTGCAAGGAAAAACAAGACAAAACTCCAGTCGTTTTATTGTGGTCTTTCCTGAGCCTTCTAACAAGAAGAAGGAAGATTCTCTTCGATATGGAATGAATCTAGCAAGAAATAGCTCGGTAAGCATCTCTCCATTTTTAAACAATCACGAGCTATATCTGAGGGAATTGGCGTCGTCGAAGAAGGTGAGCTTTCTTATCACAAAAATCACGGCTATAAAAATAAATTCTTCCAGAAAAAAAAGTCTTTCGTATTATGTTAACTATTTAAGATAACTTCATATTCATGTTATAAGCCTAATGTTCCTTCCTCAAAAAAGGAGTGAACATTTTTTTTATTTAAATGACTTTTCACTTTCGTTTTCATAATCTGATTAAACGGTGGTCGAATGAGATTTTGTTCGCTCCCTTCTATTTGTACAGGGTTTATCAGTCGCTCCTAACCAGCTATTTGTTCAAAGATGTGATCGAACCCTTTCATTTTGTCGAACTAAAGTATATCGTACATTTAAACGAACATGAAAATAAATGTTTAGAACAGGGATCATTACTTCTGATAAAAATAAAAGTTACTAAAAAAAGTTACCGATTTACCAAAGCGTGCATATTCTGATAAGGGCATGTCTAATCATAATTCATATCTTGAGATGCCTCTGATTCTCAAAACCAGTTGCAACATATTTATCTGAGTAGTCTGTAGGCTTCGTGATTCTAGACAGGAAAAAACATAATATGGTAATGTATCCTAATTTGATATTTTATTGTCTAGATGTTTCTGTTGATGTGTAAACTAGTTTCTTCATTACTAAAATCTCTTGCCTAAAAGTATGAAACACTACTCAAGCTTTTAAGGAGGAGGATCTCACAAGTATGAATGTCACGGAAAAGTGACGTAACTTTATTATGAATTTGCGGGAAAATATTTACAAGTCATTTTAAAAGTATGAAACACTACTCAAGCTTCCAAGAATGAGGATTTCAGAATATGTATGTCACGAAAAAGTTACGTAATTCTATTATGAATTTGCATGAAAATCTTTACAAGTTATTTTCCCAAAACAGCTGACTATCCCACTCGACTTTCAAACCTTGCTTGGTCTTCAGATTTTCAGTCATCCTTTCGATACTGAAATTCTTAGCGTTCCTTTGAATTACCGGCATCATTGAAGCTCTCTCATCTTGCCTTTCATTCTCATGTTTAAGTTTTCATGGGAACTTTAATGAGGATCATTACAAATAAACAGCAGAATTCTGGTGAATATCTGATGACTCCGTTCAGTCTCTCCCACGACCGTGCGATATCGATCTTCTTTTTTTTTTTTCTTCAAACTCATGAATTCTAATGACTATTTGGTCACTTCTTTTGTCCACGACAGTTAAATGGCGTAGATTTTTCGTTTATTCAAGGAGTAAGCCTACAAACTACTTTGTTGTTGTTCTTGTATTTTGGGGGGCGCGAGGGTGGTTAGGAAAGCCCCATGGTAAAGCCTAAAACGGTCGCAAAAGGTGTTTCGCGATGAGTTAAAGACACAGGAATTTTAGGATAGAATATTCATGATTTATTTATTAGAATGAAAATGTAAAAAAATAAATAAAGTGCATGCTAAACAGTACAGAACAATTATTTCTAACAGAATATAGCGTATTTATTTTAATTTCCGTCGGTGAAACCACGCTCTATTTGACTGTAGATTTTAGCACGCGCCCCGAGTGAGCTGGAGGTCGGATCACGCCTTGTTTTTCTTATTCCTTCGAACTCCAGAATGATATATTAGTCCACCAAATAAGTCGTCTTTACCATATTTATATAATATAAACGGTTAAAATTCTTCCTTACAACATTAGCATCCTGGTGTTATAGGTCTAGTTTTAATAAGACAGTGGAAGCCGAATCGTCCACATTCCAGGGCGACTGGAAAGCAGTCCCAAGTGTCAAGTCGCATCGTATGATACGTCCGTCGAGCGAATGTGTCCAACCCCCTCACGTCAGAGCCTTATCTCGAAGATGTATCTGCTGCCAGCATCCAGAAAAATAACCGCAATGTCTTGAACTACCCCAGATCAATTTCGCTTCTATTACCCTTAGTTCCGTTTAATCGAGTCGGTAACTTTGTTATAATTTACCGACAATTAATCGAAAGAGTTTCCTCTCTTAAATCAATTTTATTCGATTTTATTGTCGAAAGGAACTGTAAAGTACATCAACCACTTGCAAAAGACCAAGCATTGAAAATTTTACCTTTAACGTGATTTCAAGAAAATCTTTCGAGTGTTTTGAGGCGACTGCTCCATCATTTCAATTATAATTTCCAGCAAACTTTTTGCCTCGAACGTATCTCTGTTCCCTTATGGGGAGACGTCTTGCAAACCGCAAGTCATTGCTTGATGTGCAATAAAAGCGTGGTGACTTCTTCAATTCTTATTGTTTCGAAGAAGCCGAACTAACTACAGGGAATTAGCGTTTATCTTAATTGTTTCCTCTTCTTATTCTTCTCCTTCTTCTATTATTTCCTAAAATTTCATTTCACGATTTCGGAGATAAATCAGCTGCCGAGCATGATTCTAGATAAAACGTTCATTTGTCGTGTCACTTACATCATGAGATGAAACGTTGTAAAACCTCCTAATCGTTTGGAACAGCTGCGTTTAAGGAAAAATACAAAGCAAAGAGAAGCAATCACCATTAGCAAATTATCCTCACACCGTTATTTGTCATTGCAACTCACTGTACGCGGCCAAAGCAAATACAAGCACGCGTAATGACGTATTGTTGCCTCCTCCAATCAGCCGCGCTTGAGCGGAAGACCGGATTGGTTTCCCTTTGATTAAAAGGCTTCTAAAGACCGCAAATAGACTCCGTAATTCTCCGGTATTCCAAGGCGCATCCGTTTGTCCCACTTCAAGGTGAATGTGGCAGAGGAGGGTCAGAGTGCTTTGGAGGATTCTGACGCAGGAGTCGTTCGTGATCACGTTTTCGTCAGTCTGCCCGTTATCTTGATAGCTACGACCATGGTCGTCATTGGTGTTGAATATAGAAACGATGACACGAAAACCATCCATGTTATTCAAGCTCAATATCTCGCGCTTTTTTTAGCTATTAACTAAGCTCTTCATTGCATAATCTGAATATAGATATCATAAGATCCTCTTGATTTTTTAGTTCATTTTCAGTGCTCTGTTTAGTGAATATAAACACAAATTTAGGTTATTTTTTTCTTAGCAACATCGACTAAGCCCAGACCAATTCAAGATAGTCAGAAGCGTCTTGCACTGCAGTTATGAAAAATATGCTTCTGTAAAGATCACTTGCTGTAATGGATGTCATCATTCTCTTCTTCATTCGATTTCTTCGTCGCATTTCTCCCCTTGTTTACTCCAAGTTAGGATATTGGTTTCGTCTAAGAGCGCTCTCCTTTTTTACTTTTGACAGGGAGAAATCGAAAGCATTTCATTTAAATAGCGACACAGCGTTTAATATACTAAATATTTCCTTGAATTCCATTTACCAACTCCCTGAGGTAGTTTCACTGTACCTTTTCTATCTCCCTGGGGTAGTTTCATTGTACCTTTTCTATGTCACTGGGTTAGTTTCATTGTATGTTTTCTTAGTTTCATTGTATGTTTTCTATCTCCCTGAGGTAGTTTCATTGTACCTCTTCTATCTCCCTGGGGTAGTTTCATTGTGCCTTTCTATCTCCCTGGGGTTAGTTTCATCGTACGTTTTCTATGTCCCTGGGTTAGTTTCATTGTATTTTTGGTTTTTCTATCTCCCCTGAGGTAGTTTTTCATTGTACCTCTTCTATCTCCCTGGGGTATTTTCATTGTACCTCTTCGATCTCCCTGGGGTTAGTTTCACTGTAACCTTTTCTATCTCCCCTGGGGTAGTTTTCATTTGTACCTTTTCTATGTCACTGGGTTTAGTTTTCATTGTAGTTTTTCTTTTAAGTTTCATTTATGTTTTCTTAGTTTCATTGTATGTTTCTATCTACCCTGTATTTGTACCTTTTGTTTTTCATTGTACCTCTTTTCTATCTCCCTGTGGAGTTTCATTGTACCTGGGGTTTTTCTATCTCCCTGGGTTAGTTTCAGTTTCCATGTCCTTTCTATCATGTATTTTTTCCCTATCTTCCCTTGGGGTAGTCCATTGTTTAACTTTTTTCTATTCTCCCTGTATTTCATTGTACTCGTGGCTATCTCTGGGGTTTTTAGTCACTGGGGGTACCCTTTTAATTTTCCCTAAAAAATTTCCCTCCCCCCCTGGGGTAGTTTATTGTACCTTTTCCTATGTCCCTGGGTTAGTTTCATTGTTTTATGTTTTTTCTATCTCCCTGAGGTAGTTTTCATTGTACCTCTTTCTATCTCCCCACTGGGGTATTTCATTGTACCTTTTCTATCTTTCCCTTGTAGTTTCAGTTTGTACCTTTCTATCTTCCCTGGGGTAATTTCATTCCGATTTTACCGTTTTCTATGTCACTGGTTAGTTTCATTGTATGTTTTCATAGTTTCATTGTATGTTTTCTTAGTTTCATTGTATGTTTTCTATCTCCCTGAGGTAGTTTCATTGTACCTCTTCTATCTCCCTGGGGTAGTTTCATTGTACCTCTTCTATCTCCCTGGGGTAGTTTCACTGTACCTTTTCTATCTCCCTGGGGTAGTTTCATTGTACCTCTTCTATCTCCCTGGGGTAGTTTTCACTGTACCTTTTCTATCTCCCTGGGGTAGTTTCATTGTACCTCTTCTATCTCCCCTGGGTAGTTTCACTGTACCTTTTCTATCTCCCTGGGGTAGTTTCACTGTACCTTTTCTATCTCCCTGGGGTAGTTTCACTGTACCTTTTCTATCTCCCTGGGGTAGTTTCATTGTACCTTTTCTATGTCCCTGGGTTAGTTTCATTGTATGTTTTCTATCTCCCTGAGGTAGTTTCATTGTACCTCTTCTATCTCCCTGGGGTAATTTCATTGTACCTTTTCTATCTCCCTGGGGTAGTTTCATTGTACCTTTTCTATCTCCCTGGGGTAGTTTCATTGTACCTTTTCTATCTCCCTGGGGTAGTTTCATTGTACCTTTTCTATCTCCCTGGGGTAGTTTCATTGTACGTTTTCTATGCGTACTTGGCTGTTCCTTCCCCACACAGAAGCCCTTGTCATACCTGCCAGACAATCACCTGGTTGTTTGCTATGTCAATTCCTTATACAAAGGAACTGGCTTCTTGCTCTCGGCTGTTTTACGAAGCAATGTTCCAATTCCATCACTCTTATCCTTATTTTTCAGGCGTTTGGGAGGTACAGTAACTGGTCGAGATTATCCACCGTGGAAAAAAAAATAACTCACTTTTCACGTTTCCTTGAACGTATTTGTAAAAGAAAGTGTTGTTGAAGACTACCTATTCTAGTTCAGTTAATGACTATCAAGGTTCTCAAAGCTATGCATGGGGCCTTGCTTGTAAGTGAATTGGGAATGAACTCCTAAGAAAGCTTCCATTCAAGACGAGAATTTTGTAACCGTGCCAAATTGTAATCGGCACTTTTAAGGCCCTCACATACACAAAACCAGAGTGTCGTATTTATGAGCTGAATAATATAGAAGCAACATTTTCTCGTTCTAAATACTTTGCCAGCGCGACCATTTATTAAGGCGTGAGATTTATGCTCGCAATAAAAGTATCTAGAACAACGTTCCATAAGTTCATTATAAACCAGTTTTTTTGGTTCCAGACGGCACGGAAGGCGTAGCTATTGACAGTATGAGAACTTCTAATCGTAAAACGAAAGAACATACTTTCAATCCAAGTCACTCGAGTCTGACCTTGGGTTCAAATGAATAAAGGAGGACTTTCCATCGTGCAAAGAACTCCGTTATCATTTTTCATCAATACAGTGTTTCAAAATTAGATAAACTCCTTCACAGTGGAAATACGCCTGCCTCTCTCTCTCTCTCTCTCAGATTAATCAGAGCCCCCCCCCCCCCCCCCCCCCTAAAAAAAAAACCCCCCCCCCCCCCCAAAAAAAAAGGAACCAGACACGAAACTCCCGCCAGTTCCTTAAATAGACACAGCGGGAATAATGTTTTTGCACGAGCAACGAAGGCCGAGAACAGCGTCCAGGCAAATCCGAAAACAATCACCACAAGCAACGAACATCGCATTCAGAGCGAGTGGAAAAAAAGGTGTCATACGTCCCTCATGCTCGGAGCGACGAGAAGGGAATGCCATCGGAGTGAAAGGGAGGGGGACATCGACCTTTGGCAGAGAGGAGGTGATACAAGCAAGATATAACATAAACACCCGAGTCAACAGAAGAAAAAAGCAGACTACAGAAACTCAAAGGATAAAACCTAGTCAAGTTGCAGTGGAGTGTCCATTGCTAATAAAAGGCGACGTCGATTTTATTCGATTCGACAGAAGAAGAAGAAGAAAAAAAGGCTCAGGTCGCTCGATGAAGCAGAGATGTTTGGAATAAACATTTATTTCCCTAAGTCAATAGACACTGGAAGTGTCGGCGAATGGGGGCATATTTGAAAAGCATATTTGAAAACACCTTCGTCATCATTGCTGGAATCACACGGATAGTTTTTCCTTCTCCACTTGTCCATCCTGTGCTTGGAGTTTGATTTTACTAATGATTAGCAAATGTTCAATTTCACGACGCTCACCAAAGATGCGTTTCAAAATAACGGGGGAAAAAATATAACTTTCTAATTTTTGAAGGTCTTTCTCTCCCTCTCATGACCTACAAAGCATTCTTTGGCGTCTTCTCCTGAGATGGTCATTTTAAAAAGCAGAGGAATTTTAAATGAAAGGTCGGAAGGCGACGTATTTAAACGTAGCACTTCTTCTTCTATCTAGAAGGTTAAGAAAAATTTGAAGAATCTTATTCTCCAGTGTAGATGAAAGGGCCTTACCTTACAGACCTTACAGCTCGTTCGGGTTGCCCCTGGTCCCTCAGTGTGAGGCATCTTTAATGTCTACCAGATAATTGCTAATGCATCTTCCGGTATATTTTGCATCTTCCAATCTTGGATGGTCTGGGATGCAGCGTAGATATACGGCGTAAAGGGAACAATTAGATACGTATGAAGAGGTCCCCTTCTACGTGTAAGTACTCCAGTTACAATCAAAACAATATTTACTATGATTGTTCAGATATATTATAGGTGAACTAAAGTATTGGAGATCATTTTTTATAATGTGCCAGGAGCACAAAGTTGTTGTTAATGATGGTACATGAAGACTTGACTTACATACATCATGACTTAAAGTGACTTATAAAGTCTGGTGTTTTAATGAGTCGTTTTTGTCATTTGTTACCGTAGCGACATAAAATTGTTGACCTTGAAATAAGACAGAACAGTAAATGCACAAGATACTATTTTGCGACGATTCACGTCCCTCATTGCGAACTGAAGTTGCTTGTCCACGTATTTATTCATTTGCGTATTTATTTTATTTTATTAAATTTAGTGTTTGCTTATTCTCAGTTATTTGTCATTTTTATGAAATGTTTTTAAGCATCTTTTTTCGTTGCTTTGTTATTTTATTGATTTTGCTTCTGCTTATTTCCAGTTATTTGACATTTTTATTTATGTAATGTTATTAAGCATTTTTTCGTTGCATTATTTTGCAAGAGATTTCTATTCTGTAAAGGTTTGCAAAGTTAACTCATAGCCTGTTCTTAGTTTCCTATATGAAATTAAAAACTACAACAATAAGAGAAGCAAATAAAAACCTCATAATAGCACGATTCGCTACAATAGTGAAGAAATCCACAATTGTGTATAAATAAATATATATTAGAAATATACATATATACGAACGAGAGCTCGATTTTCATTCTCAAACCGATTAAGGAGAATCGAGCAGATTCTCGAAGGTTTGTATATATATATATATATATATATATATATATATATATATATATATATATATATATATATATATATATATATATATACATACATACATACATACATACATACATACATACATACATACATACATACACACACACACACATTAATACGTATTTACATTTACACCATTATGGATTTCTTCACCAGCAACAATAATGATCATGGTATCATGGAAATAGAATACTATTGTCCGATGAACTGCAAAAAAACAAAAAAAAAAAACTGGAAAATCAAGATGCAAGGTCAACGAATGCAACCTATGCAAGCACCACGCCCGCAAAGTACATAGAAAGACCAATGGGTCTTCCCGGGTGTTGCTTTTGCTTGGTCTTCTCTCGCGTTGTATCAGAGACAAAGACGTGTTGAATATTATTCCAGTGATTACAGAAAGGAAAGGTGAAACTT
Organism: Macrobrachium nipponense; assembly: GCF_015104395.2. Classification (NCBI taxonomy): domain Eukaryota; kingdom Metazoa; phylum Arthropoda; class Malacostraca; order Decapoda; family Palaemonidae; genus Macrobrachium; species Macrobrachium nipponense. The sequence goes on from NC_061106.1 coordinate 35,179,746, forward strand.
GGAGGATATTCATTAAATTTATGAATAGAATTTACAAGGTCTGGTGAGCCTGAGATTAGGTAGAATTGTACACCCCCCTTTGAATAATAATAATAATAATATAATAATAATAATAATAATATAACTAATAATAATAATAATAATAGATAGACAAAATGGTAATGAAGAACAGTAGGAGAAGGAAAACCAACCTAAGCATGGCATGGATAGACTATAAGAAAGCCTTCGACATGATACCACACACATGGCTAATAGAATGCCTGAAAATATATGGGGCAGAGGAAAATACCATCAGCTTCCTCAAAAATACAATGCGCAACTGGAATACAATACTTACAAGCTCTGAAATAAGACTAGCAGAGGTTAATATCAGGAGAGGGATCTTCCAGGGCGACTCACTGTCCCCACTACTCTTCGTGGTAGCCATGATTCCCATGACAAAAGTACTACAGAAGATGGATGCCGGGTACCAACTCAAGAAAAGAGGCAACAAAATCAACCATCTGATGTTCATGGACGACATCAAGCTGTATGGTAAGAGCATCAAGGAAATAGATACCCTAATCCAGACTGTAAGGATTGTATCTGGGGACATCAGGATGGAGTTTGGAATAGAAAAATGCGCCTTAGTCAACATACAAAAAGGCAAGTAACGAGAACTGAAGGGATAAAGCTACCAGATGGGAGCAACATCAAACACATAGATGAGACAGGATACAAATACCTGGGAATAATGGAAGGAGAGATATAAAACACCAAGAGATGAAGGACACGATCAGGAAAGAATATATGCAGAGACTCAAGGCGATACTCAAGTTGAAAACTCAACGCCGGAAATATGATAAAAGCCATAAACGCATGGGCAGTGCCAGTAATCAGATACAGCGCAGGAATAGTGGAATGGACGAAGGCAGAACTCCGCAGCATAGATCAGAAAACCAGGAAACAAATGACAATACACAAAGCACTACACCCAAGAGCAAATACGGACAGACTATACATAACACGAAAGGAAGGAGGGAGAGGACTACTAAGTATAGAGGACTGCGTCAACATCGAAAACAGAGCACTGGGGCATATCTGAAAACCAGTGAAGAGGAGTGGCTAAAGAGTGCATGGGAAGAAGGACTAATAAAAGTAGACGAAGACCCAGAAATATACAGAGACAGGAGAAAGACAGAAAGAACAGAGGACTGGCACAACAAACCAATGCACGGACAATACATGAGACAGATTAAAGAACTAGCCAGCAATGACAATTGGCAATGGCTACAGAGGGGAGAGCTAAAGAAGGAAACTGAAGGAATGATAACAGCGGCACAAGATCAGGCCCTAAGAACCAGATATGTTCAAAGTATGATAGACGGAAATAACATCTCTCCCATATGTAGGAAGTGCAATACGAAAAATGAAACCATAAACCACATAGCAAGTGAATGCCCGGCACTTGCACAGAACCAGTACAAAAAGAGGCATGATTCAGTGGCAAAAGCCCTCCACTGGAGCCTGTGCAAGAAACATCAGCTACCTTGCAGTAAAATAATTGGTACGAGCACCAACCTGAGGGAGTGATAGAAAACGATCAGGCAAAGATCCTCTGGGACTATGGTATCAGAACGGATAGGGTGATACGTGCAAACAGACCAGACGTGACGTTGATTGACAAAGTCAAGAAGAAAGTATCACTCATTGATGTCGCAATACCATGGGACACCAGAGTTGAAGAGAGAGAGGGAAAAAATGGATAAGTATCAAGATCTAAAAATAGAAATAAAGAAGGATATGGGATATGCCAGTGGAAATCGTACCCATAATCATAGGAGCACTAGGCACGATCCCAAGATCCCTGAAAAGGAATCTGGAAAAACTAGAGGCTGAAGTAGCTCCGGGCCTCATGCAGAAGAGTGTGATCCTAGAAACGGCACACATAGTAAGAAAAGTGATGGACTCCTAAGGAGGCAGGATGCAACCCGGAACCCCACACTATAAATACCACCCAGTCGAATTGGAGGACTGTGATAGAGCAAAAAAAAAAAAAAAAAAAAAAAAAAAAAAAAAAATAATAATAATAATATAATAATAATAATGCACATGGTCAGAAAAGTGATGGACTCCTAAGGAGGCAGGATGCAACCCGGAACCTCACACTATAAATACCACCCAGTCGAATTGGAGGACTGTGAGGGAGAGAGAAAAAAAATAATAATACAGGTTTTATTGAAAATAATGGCTATTCCAGCCGCGTTTGTTTTCTATAGAAGTGTCTCCATCCTTCTTATTACTGCCGTTTCTTCTGTACTCAAATTCGCTACTGAAACGCCAAAGGGGGATTCATGTCAAAAACGCCGCATTTGTCATATTGAATATATTAAACAAAATGCAGTTACAAATTTGAGTACAGAAGAAAAGTCAATAATAAGAAGAATAGAGAAACTTCTATTCAAAATAAAAGCGGCTGAAATAACCATTATTTTCAATAAAGCCTGTATTAATGAAGGTCTTCTTCCAGCATAATAATAATAATAATAATAATAATAATAATAATAATAATAATAATAATAATATCTCAGTCCAACTTTCCCGTGCAACGAACCATTCACAACATGTGTCAAAATAAAATATAAATGCACGAAGAGTAACGAAGCAGATTATTACATAAATAAAAATGAAAAAGATAATGGAGAGATATGAGACAAAATATTCAAAGCAAATATTATATAAATCAGAGACGTAAAATGGCTAATTCACGAAGGGCTTAATCGAAGATGTCTCGTAAATGTGACGTAAGATATGATGAACTATGATAAGTAAGTTGCTGTCAAAATATTTGCTTGTCCGATTGAACGCAAAGTTAATTCAAGTGACAGAGAGAGAGAGAGAGAGAGAGAGAGAGAGAGAGAGAGAGAGAGAGAGAGAGAGAGAGCGAGTGACGAGGGGGGGAGAGAAGATAGAGAGTGAGGGGAGGAGAGAAGAGAGAGGCAGGCGGATGCTCTTCTCTGACAGCAATTTAGATCTTTAACTAAGAGGATATAACAGGTTCTCAACAAAATTTTGAGAAAGATAACAAAGCTTAAAACTTTTACTTTTTTTCGTACATTTTGAGGATTTAAAAAAAATGAATAATTACTTCCTAGGTATAAGACATTGCCTTATACAGAAGTGAAGGTTAACGGTTACGTCGAATGTACAGTTACGTTTCTATAAACATTATTTGAAAAGTTTAATTTTTTTAAGTATAACTAAATACATTATTTATTTGAGTCATGCCATTTTTATATTAAAAGGATTGACGTGAATGTCGAAAGCATTCTTGAGGTTTGCCTCATGTAATTTACATAAACAAGAATGTGGTACACCATGACTGCATCCATAAATGTGTTATGTGAATTTCTGAAATAAATCAAGGAATATGAGGATGTTTAATGTTTTCTTTATATTCGTGGAATATTTCTTTATTCTAGCATCAGGTTTCAACGACATCTCAATAAAATCTTGATATGACTGCTTTGTGGCCCTTTCTTACTCATTTGATCTTTGAATATTTACCAATATTTATCACTCCATTCTTTCTGGTCGAGACGAGTATACAGGTGTCAATTTTATGTACGACTAGTTTTTCCTAAAGACAATATTTTGTCAGTAGAATCTTCCTCTTCGAGAATATCTCTTTCATGGTTTGTGTTTTTTATTTATTCATTTTTTTTACTGTTAAAAATCAAACAGATAAACTAAGAAGGGTGGAAGAAAAATGCTATAAACATGATTTATAAAATGAAATGGAAAGTCGTCATATTTAAACGAAATAAAAATTTAAAAAACGACAAAAATGATTTGGAATACATAGAACTATTTCCCTCCCGTTCGTATGGGGACCTTTCCCGAGCGGCTGTGTGTATATTTCGGAACAGCCCTTAAGTGAAAGTGATGAGCTCTGATTTACAGTTTTTTTCTTTTATTGGGTTCTGCCGATCACTTTTTGGCCCGAATTGCTAATGTTGAGAACTGTAGATACTTCCTTTCTCATATATCTATCTCGGTTGTAACTACTAAGAAATTGTGCCATTCTGTTTTCTTAATTTAGCTTTTACTTGTATTTACCTCGTCTTACTTCTTCCTAATGAACACCTTAACATTCTGTGGAAGGTTGAATTTCGAGTCAGTGGCCCCTGTGGTGGGCTTGTTTCATATGAATAGGTTTCATCCTCTGAATAATTATAATAATAATATTTTATTAAAAGTCATGGCTACTTCAGCAGTAGCCATTACTTTTCATAAAGTATGCTTGAGAGAGGGTCTGCTTCCTAAGTACAATAATTAATAATAATAATAATAATAATAATAATAATAATAATAATAATAATAATAATAATAATAATAATAATAATAAAGATGTTTCACGCTTATCTAAAACAGCGTAGGATTGAGTCGCTGTCAGAGAAAGGACAAAAAATGGTGAGTACGTTTCTGAAACGCCTTATTATTCCAAGCGGCGTGACCCAGATATTAGGGTTCGTATGGCCAAAGCGTGACACTCTATAGCGCCGTTCACCGCACCTAACCGCACCTGCACTCAGTGGGAAGGTAGAAGAGTCGGTTATGTGAAAACATCTACTATGTGGTTGGTGAGGAGACCGGGACTTCAAAGCTCAGTACAGGCTTATTCCATTCCGCTTCGGGATCTGGAGGTGTAGAGAGTGGAACTTCAGGAAGACGACACCTACCGCAAATGAAACTACGATTTGATTTATATAGATCTTTTGGCGTTATGCCAAGCACTGGGGCAACTAGGGCCATTCAGCGCTGAAACGGAAATTTACGGTTAAAAGGTTTGAAAGGTGTAACAGGAGTAAAACCTCAAAGCAGTTACACTATGAATCAATTGTTAGGAGAGGGTGGGGCAGTAAGATATAAGAAAGAGAATATGAACGGCGGTACAGTAAAAGGAATGAAAGCAGTTGCAGCTAGGGGCCGAAGGGACGCTGCAAAGAACCTTAAGTAATGCCTTCATTGCACTGAATGAGGTGCACTGAAGGCACTACCCCTCTACGGGGAAATGGAATTACGAGCTACACGTCTGAAAGATGATCATTTAAGCATATAATAGAATTCGTTGTTGACCGCAGAAATATACTTGTTTTACGGTAAAAGTCTTTCGCTCTAGATATCTCCTGCCCAAAAGAGTTAATAGTGCGGGAAAAATTAGGAATGTTAACGAGCTGAGAGAGAGAGAGAGAGAGAGAGGAGAGAGAGAGAGAGAGAGAGAGAGAGAGAGATTGGCTACGCTAACAAATAAATGCTGAATTAGGAGCAACTGATATATTCACAAATAAATTATGGCCCTCTAAAGTGAAAGAGAGAGAGAGAGAGAGAGAGAGAGAGAGAGAGAGAGAGAGAGAGAGAGAGAGAGAGAGATTAGCTACGCTAACAAATAAAAGGTGAATATGAAGCAACGGATAAATCCACAAATAAATTATGGCCCTCTGAAGTGATAGTAGACGAATAAACATGTACATTACATTTGTGACTATTTTACGCAATGCTTTTACGAAGGAGAGAGAGAGAGAGAGAGAGAGAGAGAGAGAGAGAGAGAGAGAGAGAGAGGAAATTTTAGAAAGCAAAAGAAAGGGAGGCGGAAATGTAAACGACGAAAGTAACAGACGGAAGCACGTTAAAACTAATGTACAAGACAGGAAGACGTCACATGAAGAGAAATGGGATTAGGAGGTACGAGTAATAAGGGCTGGGATAGGAGGAGGAGGAGGAGGAGGAGGAGGAGGAGGAGGAGGAGGAATATAAGGAAGTAGAAAAAATGGTCAGAGAGAGAGAGAGAGAGAGAGAGGCGTGGTCTCAGGACCTCTCTAAACCTGAGGAGGAAGTGTTGTCAGGAGCAGCCATATGGAGCTCTGAGAAATTTATGCCTGCCACAGGTGCAGAAGGGAAAGGGTTTTAGCCTTTTAATGACTCGTCAGTGCAGCCTGGGGCTTGTTAGCGTCAAAAGACGCCATCAATTCCTTTTAGTGCGGAAATCGTATCTCTCAATTAATGATACTTGATAATGTATACGCTTCAGCGATGCACTGTAATTGGCTGAGTATATTATTATTTTAATAATGCTGGAGAGGAGTAAATTCATCAAATCAAATCATAGTTCAAAACGAGTACTTCTCCATCAGCGGTTTTTATCCATAATTTGTCAATGTTACTTTTCAGTCTATTTTAATTCCACGTTTTTACACTGCTATATTTTTTATGTAGATTATACTCATAAATGTTTCTGCTGTTATGAAAAAAACTATTTTCTTTATTTGAATAATGCCGGAGAACATCAAATTAATCAAATCAAATCACAGTTCAAAACGAGTACTTCTCCATCAGTGTTTTTTGTCGATAATTTGTCAAGGCTAATTTTTAGTCTATTTTAATTTCACGTTTTTACACTGCTATTTGTTTTTTTTATATCGATTATAATTATAAATTTCTCTGTTATAAAAAAAACATTTTTTTATAGTTTCATTAGTTTACATTACCTTTTTAGAACTGTAACTGGCTGAGTACATTACTATTTCAATAATGCCGGAGAATGTTAAATTAATCAAATCAAATCATAGTTTAAAACGAGTACTTCTCCATCAGTGGTTTTTATCGATAATTTGTCATAGCTAATTTTTAGTTATTTTAATTTCACGCTTTTACACTGCTATTTGTTTTTTTTATGTAGATTATACTCATAAATTTTCTGTTATAAATTTTTTTTTTTTATATAGTTTCACTTGTTTACGTTACCATTTTAGAAAGTCTGCTGATGTTGAGTTCCATTTAAAATGAGCTGACTAAAATAGACGTCACATTCCCATAAAACAAACTCTACAAGGAGCACTGACAGGAGAAAGCAAATTGGGCAGAAACATGTTCACGCCATCTCGCAGACCCCAAAGCATTTGACTCGAGAATGCTAAATGAATATTCTTGACTGAACTAACAAGAACTCGCCACACACGTAGTAGAGACGCTTCCTGGATCTGCCTTCTGCGGGTGAATTAGTAACGGAAGTCTCTCTCTCTCTCTCTCTCTCTCTCTCTCTCTCTCTCTCTCTCTCCTCCTAATTGCTTCAGGCCGTGACTGGCACATTGCAAGCTGTTGGTGCCTATTGTTGGACCCTCACTGCTGATTTACCATCACTCATTGACATGTCAAGAAGATTTAACGGCTTGTTAGAGAAAGGCGAGCTCTTCAACGGTTAGTCATACGGGCGTAGAATATAATATAATACTAATAATAATAAAACAAATCCACAGATATGTATATGTACAGATATTTAAAGGAAAATTTTTCAATAATAATAACAATAAAAGTTAAAATTTTTCAAAACGAAATACATTATTATTATTAGCATCATTAAAAAAAAATACTAATAGTAGCACGAGTCTTGAAATTGAGAACTGAATCCACAGTTACGTATGGGTACATATATCCCTGAAAATAAATCTCTACAGAGACCTTTCAGGAATATATTCGATTCACCTTTTCAGTCTCATGGATTGGAAATGGGAATCTAACAGATTCCCGAAATTAGATTCCGGAAAGCTCTCTGTACAGATTTATTTTCAAGTATATATGTTCCCATACATAACTGTGGATTTGTTTCTCCAATAATAATAATAATAATAATAATAATAATAATAATAATAATATAATAATAATAATAATAATAATAATAATAATAATAATAATAACGTATTTCGGTTAAACTCACGAACATATACAAAATGCTGACTGCAGACAAAAATGAGACAATACAAAATGCATTTGCGAGATAAAGAATTATCTAGACATTTATCATTTAAATTGCTATAATAGTGATGATAAACACAAAACTAACACAGGGGAAATAAATTTGAGCACCGCTATTAGTAGTGTTTTAACGCCTCCGCAATGTAGTTAATCTCCAAGTAATTCTTTGATGTCAATGCTGGCAAAGGCAAATGAATGACTAGGAATTTCTTAAGCTGCATAGTTCAACAATAAATTATTTCGACCCTCTTGTGAAATATGAAAAATGTTAGTGAACAGTATTCTCTCTCTCTCTCTCTCTCTCTCTCTCTCTCTCTCTCTCTTCAATAAATTCTTAAGTCAAATAATTTACATCTTTACAATACAGACAGTAATGTCTCTCATAGCTCACTTTGTACTGTTTCTCTTTCAGCCGTCAGAATTACATATTTCATTTAAACGTCTTAAGTGCCAACAAGGGGGCTTACTTTTCGGTAAGAAATGTCTCTCTGTTTACCCGTATGTCTGTTTTTTCTATTTGCCAACAGAATTACGAAGAAGAAATATGAGGCTTTTGACTGAAAAGAACTGATATTTTCCGGGCGAGGTAGGAATGTAATATTTTATATTTTACGGGGGTCAAAGATGAAATAAAAATTCAACCCCGGCCATAAATTTTGAACTAAACGTGCGAGAGAGAGCGAGACTTCATAATTTGTCGTATAATTTACTCATAGAGCAAATGTGCAAAGTGAGATCAACTCAAGGTCATAAGTGGAGCTCAAATGAAAGAAAAGATTTTAATCTCGGCTGCAAGACAGAGAATTTATGTTGGCAAGCAATCTAATAATGCTAACGCACAAGACGATGTCTTGGTCACTATCAAGGTCATACGTTGAGGTCATAAATCAAATAATAATTTAGCCTTGGTCATAACATACGAACTATATGAGATAGAAGCTTCACTATTATAGCCTTTCTCTTTTAAAAGGAGAATTGCTCAGATTTGGCGGAGGTTTGCGTTCTCAACCACTCCTTTTTGAATTGAAAGTGTTCTTGCAATAAACAACGATTTTCAATAGATTCCTTCCACCCATAACTGTTGTGCAATGTTGAAAGTAGCTTACGCCCCCAGATCGAAGAGAAATAAAAGAACAACATAGAAAATGCGAGAGACCACAAATCATAGGTGGGTTTGTAATTACCCTGTTCAACCTGTCTTCGCGTAAAGGACCCTGGGTGTATGTGTTTGATGGTTGGAGATGCTAACCTTTAATCACCTTATTTAACTAATAATAACCTCAAATTAGTCCAAGTAAGTATATCTTTATCTCAGAATGCGAGGACAGGCATTATATAAGTTAACCCTGTTGACGGGAGTCATTGAATCAATTAACCCTGTTAACGGAAGCCATTAAATCAGTTAACCCTGTATACTTGAATCATTAAATCAGTTAATCCTGTTAACCGGAGTCATCGGAGTCATTAAATCAGTTAACCCTGATAACGGGAGGTCAAACAGTCTGTAAAAACCAGTGTTCTGAAATTAAGAGACGTTAATATAAAGCTGCGTTGAATTATTTCAATCAGAAAATATAAAACCGAAGGAATGCAGTGAATCTAACTTTAAACGATACGTTTTTTATGCCACAGTTCTTCCGTGTAGTAATTTAAACTTGTGAGTGAAGTGTTCGTGTCATAAATCAACTATATTACGCAACAGCTACATAAAATCATCACTGATTCCATAATAAAACACTAATTACTAGTGAACTCAACTTATGAATTTTGCTGAACAGTAGAATGACTGACTTTTTAGCCTTAATTGCGTGAATATGAGAAGTATGGATGCACAGTGTATGATTTTCATAAATGAAGTTTGTTTGGTTTAAGTCCTTAGTTAAGATCTAAACCAGATAAACTTCACATATGGAAATCTAAAATGATGATGGTGACAAACTGTTCATCCATATCACTCATATTCACTCAATGGAGGCTGTATATATATATATATATATATATATATATATATATATATATACTATATATGATATATATATATGTGTGTGTGTGTGTGTGTGTGTGTGTGTGCATACATACATATATATATATATATATATATATAGTGTGTGTGTGTGTGTGTGTGTATATATATATATATATAGTATAAGCATATGTTGCTTGTTGACTCTTGCAAACCTTGGCAACTTTTGGTTCCGCCTAGAGAAAGTATTTCAGGCATTTGATTATGGAACATACTTTTCAAATCAGGTAGATAAATGAAAAATAACTTAAGAGAATTGTCCAATCAAAGTTCCTTTTGAAGAATTCAACAGAATAACAAAGCAACAGAAAATTCTAACTGCCTTTACAACGGTCACTTTTCTTTATGTGTAAGACGAGGCACGTAAAGGAAAGGCACGAGAAACTGATCTTCCCACATTTCAAAGAAATAAAAACGCCGTGCCTTCAACGGCACAGCGATATGATAGGCGATAAGGCGCAAGCAGCGGGCAAGCTTGAAGGCAAATAAAAAGTTTAGTCGGCTGATTGCCGGATGTTTATGGGTGTTTTCACGCCTTCAGTCAAGTGTGACATCACCGCTGCTTTTGGCTTGTGTATCTGAATGAATGTAAAAATAGAAAATTTTATATATATGATTCTCGCACCGGCTCATATCCCGGCCTCTATAGGTGGCCGTGCTCGTATCCACATCGGAAATCATGAAAATACGAGTACATCAGAAAAGGGAAGAATCACGCGGGGAAACTAAATTTATCACGAGAAATGTTCAGGAAACAATTGCTGGCGATGACGGGAACAGAGACTGATGTCCTATTGTACTGACAGTCTCAAAATGAACACGAGATGCTTTTAGCAAATGCAATCTTGATCTCACACCAAATTCGAATACGTATAACATTTCTGTATTCATTGACAAAAAATATCCTAAGTGAATATGAGTGTTTGTATAAATCAAAAATTGATATAAAACAACATGACATTTTTTAATGTTATAACGGAATATCATTGCTAATGACAGCACTTACAGATATTTATTCAAGTAAGATGCATATAAAGTTTTGTAATGTTATTTTGTAATGCGATCCCGTTTCTGTCCGACAAAAATTACGAAAAATCTTGTCAGTGACCCTACAACTGAAAACTTGACACAAAAGTCATATTAAAGGGTGAAGTATCTAAAAACCTGAGAAAAAATGTTGGTAAACAAAGCCATTAAACAGAGTAACTGAGTGTTAAAAGTTCGATTGTAAATTCTTGACAGAAAATATCCGATGCCGAATGAATGACCCACTGCATACAGCAAGTCAGGAGGCGAAAATAAACTAGAATAAAGATAAGTATCTCTTAGCTTAAGACCACCGAGTTGATTAACAGCTCTCCTAGGGCTGGTCCGAAGGATTATTTTTGCGTGGCTAGGAACCAATTGGTTACTTAGCAACGGGACCTACAGCTTATTGTGAGATCCGAATCACATCGAGAAATTAAAAAAACTTCGATCACCAGAAATAAATTCCTCTGATTCCTTGTTGGCAGAACGGGAAAACGAACCTGAACCTAGAGATCGGAAGTCGAACATGTAACTGACTCGTCCAACGAGGAACTATATATACACACGCATATATATACTATATATATATATATATATATATATATATATATATATATATATATATATATATATATATATATATATATATATATATATAGCATTCATACTCTCCAATCACCTTGGCAGTTGTTCAGTGGCAAATCAAAGCGTTTAGCGATACTAAATTTGAATTCATTTTCTGATGAGGCCACAAGAAATCATCTAGCTTCAAAGTGACCTCAATCTTGTTGAACTTTTTCGAGACTCGAATGGTCACGAAAATACGACGTAAAAAAATCGAGTTTTTCCAATTGTGACAAAGTAAGTCTTTAATGCTCCCGAGATTCCTGCCTTGTAATAGTTCACATGTTCACGGATGTAAGCAAGCCATAACAACTCAAATTCTTTTGGAAATGCGCCATTGCAACTTGGTATGTCCATTCGCTACCAGTCTTCTTACATTGATTTCCCCGGTAGTTGCGTGCGTATACATGTATCTGTATCAATGAGAGAGAGAGAGAGAGAGAGAGAGAGAGAGAGAGAGAGACGCGGCGTCCGGGAAGTGGGAGGAAGAATGCATTATTTTCTTTTATCATTTTCTTTGTATTGTTTACTCTCGGGTTAGGCGAACTTTACTAGGATGGAACCAGTCTTAACAAATGTGCTTTTTATACATAAGTAACGCAAGAGCAGTAATAATTTTGGGCTTGTCTTGATTTATTGTTGAAGGCTAAAGTGGTCACAGGGATTCTTCTATCTTAGACGCAATACTCATCTTTTTTTTCAGCGTTTTAGTTTTCTGTAAAAGAAAACCACTGAGATTGCTTTGTCTGTCCGTACGTACTTTTTCTGTCCGACCTCAGATCTTAAAAACTACTGAGGCAAAGGGCTGCAAATTAGTATGTTGATCATCCTCTTTAGGGAATGTGGAAACATACTAGAATATTATCAGAAACAGAAAATTACCTGTATATTGTTTCTATGACCTGTATCATATGGATACGAAAACGTCAACTGTAAAGACCTTCAAGATATGACCGATAAAAACCTCCAGAAAGGAGACCTCTTATTTCTCAAGACCAGTCTGTCATTTTTTTTATCTCTTTGTTTCTCTCTCTTCCTCCACCATATTGTTTTTTTCATCTCAAGTCAACGGTAACACCTGATCCCGCCCCCACCTCTCAGCTCAACGTAATAAGGTTTAGCATAGAGAGGTCCTTGGCTGTGGTCGGCGCTAAGAGCCGTGTTGCGTAGGCAAGAAAGGGCTCCTTGGCTTCATCTTCGTCAGGTGGGCGACGTGAGTCTGCCATCTATTAGTGAAAGGCAGAGATGTATAATCAATGGCTGCTGTAGATTACATGAAACTTGATGCACTATGGGAGTTATTCACAAAAGCGTTAATTGCGCCGATTGGTTACGCCATTCGCATAGTACAGGAGAGATGCTCTCAAAGTGTCGACAGATTTAAGAGGGGCGAGAGAGAATTTTCCTGGCTCCAATTAACGGGTCTTTCAGACGTGCTTTCCCTTTCGGTTCATTAACACATTTTTGTCTGATAATTTATTCATTAATTTACTTTTTTTAATGAGTAAGAGAGCTCTTCTTTCTGTATTTCCCGTTACCTCCTCTTACGTCTTCCTAATGGACACCATATTCTTTTGAAGCTTGAATTTCAAGTCAGTGGTTCATCATCTGAATAATAATAATAATAATAATAATAATAATAATAATAATAATAACAATAATAATAATAATTCGACAGCTTTAGTTGCCTCTCTCGTATTACCTGAAGCAAAGAAATAAAAAAAAAACATTTGTTATAATTACCTGTCCCCTCGAGCGTAAGGATTTTAACTTCTTGACAGATGAAAGCGATGAGATAAAAAGAAAAAACAAAAAAGATTTTATCTTATAAAAGACCCAACAAAAAATGACCTGATTTTACACGGGTGTCTGGCTCACGTAATTAATAAGAATCCAGCGGCAAAAAAAAAAAAAAAAAAAAAAAAAAAAAATTAAAGGGGGTCTTAAAGGAGCGTTTGGATTAAACTTCTCCAATTTCTCTGCTGGAACCGATTAAAGACAGGCAACACGACTTTCGAGGGAAACCAATATTCACAATGAAATAAATAAAAAAAGGAGAAAGAAACAAAAGGTGAAAGTAGAACTTCAAGGCCAGCCCAGGAGGAGGAGAAAGGAATAATAACCACAAGGAACAGAGAGAGAGATTACGAACCAGATAGTTACG
>NC_061106.1:35195876-35205876 GCF_015104395.2 Macrobrachium nipponense
TGAGAAAATATTTCCTGAAGGAAAACAGTTTCAGAAAGACAACAATATGTGTACTAAGTATCTATTTGTCTACCTCTCAAATACATCTACAGAGGGTTTACTGTGAGAGAGAGAGAGAGAGAGAGAGAGACTAAAAGGTCAGCGTTCCGATACCCTTACAACTCGCACGTATGTATATACATGCAAACTGTCTTCTCAATACTCCGACATTCGACAATCCTGTATTGTTTCTGCGTCTGCTGTCCCTGCATAAGGCCTGTTAACCTTAAGGTGAATTCTGATCAGATATCAGATGATGGATTACTCGGAAACGGTATGCGAGAAAATTAATTTCTAGACAGAGAAAAGTATTTTAGCTTAATAAATAATGGAGGAAATTCGCCAAAATTGTTTATCGATGTAGTAGTGTTTTTGAGTGACTGGTGGAGGGACTTGGACTCTGAGAATAACTGAACCAACTTAACAGATTCTTGCAAAAGAATTGCACCTGTTTATTCCATGATCATAAAGTAAGCCTGACACTTCCGAATGGAGAAACCTTGATACAAAACGACCTGATATAATTCCCTTTATATCATAGATCGAATTATAGGTCCACAGAGTTAGAAAAGTATGAAGAAATTGGTAACTTCAACAAATAATATGAAATACTTGTAAAAATATGGAGTTTCGTATGTTATTCTTTTACCTTTCCATATGCAGCAATATAAAACATGAACTTACTTGGTCGTTCTCTTTAAATATATTCGCAATATATATGTGTATATATATATACATAATAGTATATGTACATGTAAATATATGTAAATATATATGCATAAAAATGTATATATGTATGTATGTGTATGTAATAAGCAAAGCCAGCGTTAGGCAACCATGAAAACACCAGCATAATTAATCAGAATATTACATTTCCATTAATATTAATATTATAATCGCCGAAATGGTGCGTGTTTACAAGTAGAGATCTTTAGAAAAGTTAACAAGTCTAAACCCGGTTATTATCCTCCTTTTCTGACATGCATAGGCGAGGCCACGGCCGTGGTCTTATCTCTAATGAAAAGCGTGACCTATCTTTTGCAAAAGCAATCTCCAGGCGGTCAAGGTTAGTACCCCGTGGCTTCAGTGCCAGTCTGATGTTGTAGTGACCTAATATACTAATAATAATAATGGTGAAGAAATCCACAATGACGTCAGTGTGAATAATGTATTGAAAATATACGAAAAATGGGAATTTTCGAGGAGAATCGAGCAAGTTCTCGAAAGCTCTCGTTTTAATGTATTGAAAATATACGAAAAATGGGAATTTTCGAGGAGCATCAAGCAGGTTCTCGAAAGCTCTCGTTTTATGTATGTATTTAATATACATTCACCTGACATCAGTGTGGATTTCTTCACCATTTTCGTGACTCATGAGATAATGAGATTTTTAAAATAATAATAATAATAATAATAATAATAATAATAATAATAATAATAATAATAAAGCCCTCCACTGGAGCCTGTGCAAGAAACACCAGCTACCTTGCAGTAATAAGAGGTAATAAGTGGTACGAACACCAACTTGAAGGAGTGATCGAAAACGATCAGGCAAAGATCCCCTGGGACTATGGTATCAGAACAGATAGGGTGATACGTGCAAATAGACCAGACGTGACGTTGATTGACAAAATCAAGAAGAAAGTATCACTCATTGATGTCGCAATACCATGGGACACCACAGTTGAAGAGAAAGAAAGGGAAAAAATGGATAAGTATCAAGATCTGAAAATAGAAATAAGAAGGATATGGGATATGCCAGTGGAAATTGTACCCATAATCATAGGAACACTAGGCACGATCCCAAGATCCCTGAAAAGGAATCTAGAAAAACTAGAGGCTGAAGTGGCTCCAGGACTCATGCAGAAGAGTGTGATCCTAGAAACGGCGAACATAGTAAGAAAAGTGATGGACTCCTAAGGAGGCAGGATGCAACCCGGAACCCCACACTATAAATACCACCCAGTCGAATTAGAGGACTGTGATAGAACAAAAAAAAAATTATAATAATAAATAAAAAAAATAATAAATATGATGCACTTCAACGTATCACAATTCGTACTAATGACGAGAGAAGAAATCGTTCAAAAAAAAGAAAGAAAGAAAAAAAAAAAACGTTCACGATCCGTCAGTTTTTACAGTCGATTTCTTGTCGGTTCATCGACAGCCTCGTGATTTCAGCTCGATGTAGCGACGCAACAAAGACAGGTCCGCTGGATTAATTGGTTCCCATCAATTCATTTCCCTTTTTTCTCTTCCACGGGCAGTTATATCCCCCAGGAGCTGTTTCATGGGAAATCAGAACATGTATTTAGTTCTTCATTATCTCATCACGGCGTGGAGACCTCAAAATACTTCAGACATACTCGTATTTCGAGTAACTACCTACTACGTGGTTCATCTAAGGATTGAGAACACGAATATAGCGAACAATAAAGAAAAAACTCGCCGTTCCAAAAAGCCCTTGCATAGGAGGTTCTTAATTATCAGTTAATTAAATAATCACGTCCGACATATTCGGAACCACGAGACCGTGCTCGGAACTACCAATAATCGTCGTGGCTCATCTATGGATTTAGAACACGAATATAGCGAACAATAAAGGAAAAACTCGCCGTTCCAAAAGTCCTTGCATAGGAGGTTCTGAATTATCAGATCACTGATCACATGATGGGGTAAAAGCCATTCATAGACACAAATTTCAGGTGCATCGTTAACGTTTGTAAAAGGAAGTGAAGAGTTGTATGACTCAGCCAAGTCGAAACTGAATGGCTTTATTTTCCAGGAGGGCGGCATCGACGACTTTCTGATGTGATGACGTCAGTGAAATGACCCATTCATTCTCGTATTTTGCAGTTGAATCTTCTGTCGTAGAAAAATATCCGTGTACAAGCGCAAGAAATCATAGACTTTAATGACAAACCACATTATGCAAAAAGCTTTATTTCAAAGATTTGAAGATACGTGGAAACATATGTTCTGTCGGTTTCCAAGTATAATTGAAGGTACAGTTGTGACTTATTGGAAATCCCTAAGAAATGTTTGATTGAGTGAAATCAGCTTATATGGTCTTGAGCGTTTATGAATAATTCCATATTAATACTCGGGAATGCAGTAGTGCAATGTTTATTAAATGCATTTTTGTTTACCGTAGAAGCACACGCACTTCAGCGTTTTATGTTCCCTTATTTTAGCTATACAATTCACCATATGGCACCACACTCGGGATTTCTTCCTATTTGTATTTAGTCACTAATTCCTGCCTTTGTCATCCTTGACACAATATAAGATCCTGCCTCGTCTAAGATTCGTCAGAGACGGGATATCTGGAAGGTTTTAGCCGTAGTGAAAATGAAATAGATGTGGATCGACCTTTAAATCATTCTAGTTTTGGATCTTAATTTGCGAAGTATTCAATGACTTACTACTGGACATTTGTTTGTTTGTTTGTATGGTGTTTTTACGTTGCATGGAACCAGTGGTTATTCAGCAACGGGACCTTTACGTGACTTCCGTACCATATCGAGAGTGAACTTCTATTACCAGAAATACAATCTCTAACTCCTCATTGGAATGCCCGAGAATCGAACTCGCAGCCACCGTGGCGGCAGGCCAAGACCATACCAATCACACCACTGAGACACTTACTGTTGTACTTTTACCTGACGTAAAATTCAGACATTAAGTATTCATTTTCGTGCTTGTGAATTCGATGGCTTCCGAAAGGGAAAATGGGAACGATTAAGAAAAACACCAATAGCCTCTAGTCTCACCTGGAACGCAAGTGTTACAGACTCGTCTTTTTATCAATGGTCCGCTTAGGAGGGGCACCGCCTACAGTGCACGACACGTTGTAGACGGCCGTCGACGATTTAGGCCTCATCCATTCGGTCCCTTCTGTATTCCTTTCTGTCTTTTATTTCCAACCCTTTACTTAGGCCTCTCCCCTTTTAGCTTTCCACTTCCTTCATCCTTTTATCGCTTTCGTTTTCACCCCTTATTCTGAAAGGTGTCCCGTTGGTCTTCTAAAATACTTCGGAATAATAAATTGACTCCGGATCTGACCACGTCTACCCCTACTATAAAAGCTGGCTCAACGATGCCCATTTAGAACGTACCTTGCAACGTCCAGATGGTGGCCAAAACATGTCGACATTAATGAAACAACTGACTCTGAAAATACAGTAATAACAAGAAAATACTGCATTAACGATTTTGTGGCAGAGATCACCATCTACAATCCCGTTGTAGTCTCCCGATATATATTATCATACAACCAGAATAAAAAATATATATTTTTCATAAATCTAAGTATTGATAATATCAGACCTTAGACATTCAAAATACCACAATAACACCATGAATAGAGGCCAATTACTTAGCAGTCTCGCGGATTATGAAAGACGAATTATAAGAAAAATAAGAGAAAATTCTTTAAAGCATAAATTCAGTTAACTCTACTACTACTACTACTACTACTACTACTACTACTATATACTAATAATAATAATAATAATAATAATAATAATAATAAAAAATTTTCATTGGTTGCAAAAGTTCAACTCTTGACTCCCAACCTTCGTCCACAGAGCGTTTAAGCATTCCTAGACAGCAGATCGGGTTGCCTGCCATTTTTCAGGGCTGTCTGTTACGTAGGGTCACCGATTTGACACGAAATCATAAACTTCTTGTGGGGTACTCGTTCATTCCCTCTTTTGGCTGTGTCGTGGAGGTATACTCGGGGAAGAGACTGTGCATATTTATGGCCATCACAAATCTCCAGTATATGAGATATACGAAAATGAACGAGGGAAGAAAATATGGTTCCTCAAAGGTTGAAGGTCTTTCTGTACTTATGCTGGTAATACTGATACTGCTATTACCACTAGAGAAAGAGAGAGAGAGAATTACAGATAGCGAGGTAAACACATACTTAAATATATATATACATATACATATTATACATATATATATATATATATATATATATATATATATATATATATATATAGTGTGTGTGTGTGTGTGTGTGTGAGTGTGTGTGTATGTATGTATGTGTGTGCGTGTGTCTGTGTATGCCAGAGAGAGAGAGAGAGAGAGAGAGAGATAATTACATGTGGCACGATAAACACACATACTTAAATATGTATATATGTGTGTCTGTGTGAGAGAGAGAGAGAGAGAGAGAGAGAGAGAGAGAGAGAGAGAGAGAGAGAGAGAGAGAGAGAGAGGCTAGCTGAAGTTGTTTACCACTGAATATTCAGACAACCTCAACCAAATTTGTATAGGAAATATGCGAAAAATGACTTAGCTGTAGACTACCAGCAACTTTCAAGAATTTAGACGGGATGCTGCATAAGATAAATTGGCTGTCCTTTTTGAATGAGTGTTGCATAATGTTCCGTAATTTGCTTCGGAGATATGTATCATCTTATTTACTCGTATTAAAATCGTCCTGTCTACGTAGGTAGAAGTGTGCCTAATAATACTATTGGCATCGTAACTTCCTACTCAGAGCATCCTTTGCCTGGCAGTCCCCCCCAAATAAGAAGCTCGATCCATCACGGGGTGAAAACGCAACCAGTTATAAAGTGGCTCTTTCTGGTCTTCGGGAGATCTATTACCATAATACGTCTGGGTTTTCCAATCCGCTGCTTTTACTCGTGTCTGCAAGCGCTTGAGTGATGACGGGAGAACGTCTGCTTGATTGACAGCGCGTGAAGATTAAAATTTAACAGCGTTTGACTTGCTTTACACAAGAATGTAATGCGCTTTGTGCCGTTGTTAAGTACGAAAAAAATGGGATTATTACAAATGGCTATGAAAAGAAGGTTGCTGTTGTCAAGGACCAGATGTACTGGTATGTTTTTTCACTGATAATGAATTGATCATTGTACGTGAGCTTTCCCGATCGAGTCCCCATACGAGAAACCTCTATGATACGGCAATTGTTTCCGAGAAATAGATGCTAAGAAGGAGCTATGGTTGATGAATAATTAGCTTATCTGCAGGGATAATGGTCTCCCTGCTGTTTAGGATACACGGACAAATTGTCCAATTTTGACCCCGGCCTCACGAAAGCTTATTTCAGTAAACGATTTCTGTACTTCCTGCGTAATTGATGCCATGTTCACAATATGTCATCTCCCAAGAAATTTTGGAAACCTTTTGATGGCATAAAATCCTTTATGAAATCCCCTATTATCCTTCTGACATCCTTGAACCGACTTTCGACACACGCCAGTGAAATCAGAATTTCCTAGTTCCTATCCCAATTTAAAGCCCCAACAGGGTAAACCTAAATTTACTGGGGCCATAAAACTGAGAAAGGACACAGTTCAAATGATGAGTTCACCAGCCTCTTTCGTAGGTGGTCTCTTTCATCCTCTATCCCCTTCGCGATTTGCAAACTTCAATTTCATGTGCTCGATCGTTCCACAGGGAGATCCTGTGCCAACATTTTTCAATTTTACTTTTGTATATGTGTCAACGCACGCACGTGCGCTTGTGTGAAGGCATCTTCCCCGCCAACAACGGGAGTATTTGAAACGTTCCAGCGCCGTCGTAAAGACTATTAGAAGGTTAACCAGCAGTGTCTTGGAAATACGTCCGGCCGTGACCTCCGCTGGATCTCCTGACCTACTTCCTGGTCGGGGGTCGGGTCAGTACCGAAGTGCTGGGAGCGTGAGCAGTTAAAACGAAAGGGAAAAAAATATTTAAAAAATCAAACAGGGAAATAAGGAATAAGTGTTTGTTCTTTTCTTTTTTTTTCTTCCGTCTCGATGGTTTACAGAACGCTAAAACGCGAAGGACAGTTGAGTTATAAAGTGCTAAGGGTTGTTATTGAGGGAATTCTTATAGCAGAGATGGAAACGCAGATAACGAAACAACATCTGCGGGAGGTAAGGCTTTATGTTTACGAGGTACGAGTCGTCTAAAGAAAAGCACAACACATAAAATCCCCAGGTGCTTGACACGTAAGCAAATTTATTCTATATCTATTGTAGTACAATACATATAGAATAAATACTTCATCTAAGAATGTGATTTCAGATTATGATACATTTTATCTTTCGATCATTTTGCATCATTTGTAATGACAATGAGAGAAAAAAAGAAGCCACGTTGATAAAAAGAAACGCAACATTTTCGTCTCAGGTAGTCCATTACATCGCAGAGTCACCATTTAGACAACATCTTAGAAACGCCAACAAATCAGACGTCTGAGTTCCTTGAAACCATGGCAATGAAGAACACTTCCTTGCTTTCACTTCTGGCTCCCTGCCATAGAAATTGGTACGGAGTGAGGAATCGGTAAACATTCCAAGAAAGCAAGACGAAAACACTGAAAAAGAAATCCACGGACTAAGTGATAGCAACGAAAACTATCGTCAGCTTGAGAGTACTAGCAGCAATCACTTGTGGTTCCCTTCTAAAGAAATTGGAACGGAATGAGGAATTGGTAAACATTCCAAGAAAGCAAGCGAAAACACTGAAAATGAAATCCACGGACTAAGTGATAGCAACGAGCTTGAGAGTGCAGCAATCATATTAGCAGCCATTTGAGTCTCGCTTTTTCTCTCTCTCTCTCTCTCTGTCTCCCTTTTGACAACACACCTCCACCCACCGGGGTATACATACCTCGGTAGTGCGCATAAAACTTGTTTAAACTCCCGATGTACACATCATTCCCTTTTATGACCCCCATCTTATCTCTCCTTCCCTTTTCAGTTCGAAAGCAAAGGGCGCCATAAAAGAAGTCGTTCTTGAGCCGTCGTGTCTACGCGGATGCAGTGTATGGTTAATGATGGCGCTCCCTGCCTTTCGGGGCTTCGTTGAGACGAATTCCCTGCCCACGGTCATAAAAGGAGAGTCTGAGGAATGTCTCCCGCACTTGGGAGATCGATGACGGAAAAAATCGCAACGCGGAAAACGAGTTTTCGAATAATGAAGACTGGCGTCTCATGACGGAAAACGCCCGTTGCTGACCGAACTGCGGTTATTGAAGAGAACACTGGCATTTACTCTTTCGTTTTATCCACACTTAATTAATATCGGTAATCTCTCCATGACTGGAAGTTGAGTGAGAAAATGAGTTGCGTGATGGCGGTCATTGCAGGGAATTTAGCTCAGCAAATTGCGGATAACATTTTATGCAACAGCTGGTGGTTGTTGCCGAAGGCCCTCGGGTTTATTAAGCTGCGGTAAACTTAGTTAAACCATCGAGAGACGTTATAATTAAATTTTTTTTTTAACATTAAAGAAAAAATTGTTTTTCTGCTGAGTCCTGGATGAGCCACCCGTACAAATACTTCCCCACCGCTAATCGCTTCTTCCACGTACACAGGTACACAGAAGGCTTGTCAATAGTGCATGGAACCAACTACACACACACACACACACACACTGTGACACATCTTGCATCTTCCTGGATGCTGAGACTTATGCTTTCTAATACCTCTTTCTCATCATCTATTCAGCCTTTTCTGAGTTTTCCTCTCCACCCATTTTCTGGATTTGTAAATCTCTCTTGCTAACGCCCCTTTGAAATAAGGAGGGAATGTTTAAACACACAAACACACACACGCACACGAAACCATTCACATACCAATACCCAAATCCTTCTGCTTCTCTGCCCTTAGCCCACTTTCATCTTCATTCGCGGCAAGGTCGTCTAATGCTGTTGTAACTGTCGAAGTCGCTTGAATTTCATCTTAATACCCAACGTACAATTTACTAGTCTTATATTTTCAGTTTCTGTTCCCCCAAATAAAGATCAAATATACTCGATCTGTGTCGTGGTACCGTTACTTCTGTCGCCAGATTCTTGTCATAACTTCTTACTGCTAGACTTCATCGTTTCTAATTTCACGCGTAATCCGTTTTAGTTTCAGAAACCAAATATTTCTGTCGATTACTCCGAATCTTCATATCGTTCACATTCTTTAAAATGGAGTCTAGATATTCATTTCAAATGTTCTATCCCACATTATTATAAATTTCCCTCTCGAGGTGTTGGAACTAAAATATTTTTGCATTCTTTCACATTCTACAATATTCTTCCAGATACTACAATAACCACCCAAACATTGGTAGCACAATACATCTGTCTGCCACGTTCGACATACTCAAATATGTATGTTGAATGAAGGTACAGTACCTTGATGAGTCTTCGGGACGGTACATTACGTCATAATGGTTAGAATTGCCTCGTCCACCATTATTATTATTATTTTATTTTATTTTTTTTTTTTTTTGCTCTATCACAGTCCTCCAATTCGACTGGGTGGTATTTATAGTGTGGGGTTCCGGGTTGCATCCTGCCTCCTTAGGAGTCCATCACTTTTCTTACTATGTGTGCCGTTTCTAGGATCCCACTCTTCTGCATGAGTCCTGGAGCTACTTCAGCCTCTAGTTTTTCTAGATTCCTTTTCAGGGATCTTGGGATCGTGCCTAGTGCTCCTATGATTATGGGTACTATTTCCACTGGCATATCCCATATCCTTCTTATTTCTATTTTCAGATCTTGATACTTATCCATTTTTTCCCTCTCTTTCTCTTCAACTCTGGTGTCCCATGGTATTGCGACATCAATGAGTGATACTTTCTTCTTGACTTTGTCAATCAACGTCACGTCTGGTTTGTTTGCACGTATCACCCTATCCGTTCTGATACCATAGTCCCACAGGATCTTTGCCTGATCGTTTTCTATCACTCCCTCAGGTTGGTGCTCGTACCACTTATTACTGCAAGGTAGCTGATGTTTCTTGCACAGGCTCCAGTGGAGGGCTTTTGCCACTGAATCATGCCTCTTTTTGTACTGGTTCTGTGCAAGTGCTGGGCATTCACTTGCTATGTGGTTTATGGTTTCATTTTTCGTATTGCACTTCCTACATATGGAAGAGATGTCATTTCCGTCTATCGTTCTTTGAACATATCTGGTTCTTAGGGCCTGATCTTG
>NC_061106.1:35208376-35240876 GCF_015104395.2 Macrobrachium nipponense
AAACGTGAAGGGGCTATTCAGGAAGTAAAAGCCACATAAAAAAAACACACACACCTATCTTTTTATTTAACTTTTCCCGCGCATTTAAAACAAACCTTTCAAACGATGCTACTGTTTCTTCCTCATCTGAAAATCTTGAAAGATCTAAGGGTGAGATTGTAGTGGACAAAAATGTGTACAAAGGCGATACAAAGACAAAGTTGTATTATAGCCATCGATTGCTGTTTTGAAACAAGTGTCAAGGTCTGTATTGCCAGTGTTGGACTCAGGACCCACAATGGTCAGATTATAGTTATAAAACTATCTGTAACTTACGCTTACAGATGAAAATGTATCTTTTCTCCTCAATCCGTATCATTGCATAAGATACGAGAAGTTATTTTCCCTGTTGATTGCTCTTATTTCGAAAAAAAATTAACCAGAAAATTATATTCCTTATTTATTTCACAGACATGCATCAAATATTTTTTTTTTTTACTTTAGTTTAACTGTTAATGAGTATCATTGTCATTTGGATATAAGAATGAACGTGATTACTGAAGGTTAAAAATAAGCCGTCAGTAAGTTTTTCTTTTTTTTCTTAGATGAGTTAGTATTTTGCAAATATACAACCTTCTAAATGATGCTTTGAAAGCTTATCCTATTTGAGGATGGACTGAGAGAGAGAGAGAGAGAGAGAGAGAGAGAGAGAGAGAGAGAGAGAGAGAGAGAGAGAGAGAGAGAGAGAGATCCTTGCTCATTGTTCTCGAATTCTGGCAAAGTATTTTTCTATTAGATGAGATGGTATCTTGTAAATTACAGCATTCTAAAGATGATTTGATATCTTATCATAGCTGCTTATCACCTTAGACAGAAAGACACACACACATACACAAATCCTTGCTCCTCGCTCGCGTCTTGTAAGAAAGTACCAAAGGGCTTCTTAAAAACATCTCTTAGTCTTCTAAAATATCTCCTCCTAGTGCTCACCCCTTTGTCGAGAGGGAGAGAAGGGAGTCCAAAAGATACCGTCTCCGAAAGGTGACAGAAACCGCCGTCTGTTTTCGGCCAACGCTTCCCTGGTCTTTGTGGCAGCCTCCTTGCGGGATACGATAAGCACCAAAGATAAAGACAAATACAAGGAAATGATGCCGTTCGGCCAAAACCCCTCCGCTGACCCTTACGTTATCTCGCGAGTCCTTTTTTAAGATCCCTTCGGGTTGTATCATACCCGATCTAATGCAAACATTTAACGTCTATATTTGCTCAGGGCATCTAGCGATTTCACAATTACACACACACACACACACACATATATAATATTTTATATATATATTATATATATATATAATATATATATATATATATATATATCTATATATATATATATAAATATATTATATATATAGATTATTATAATATTATATATATATATTATATTATATTATAATAGATATTATATATATATATATAGATGAAAATAGACCAGACAGAATTATTTGTTTATGCAATTTTATTTAACAGAATGAAGCGATACTTGTGAAAATATCTGTTGATTAGCATATACTCTCTATAATTAGTATGCACAATTGTTGCTCATAGACAACACAAATATCCCAACTTCACTTAAAAAATATCACTATTCAATCGTCAATGTTTATTCCAATTCCGACGGCATTCTATTTTTGTATACCGAGGATACGCTTAATTTGAATGGAAGGTGTAGAAAGATACTATCTTCTGATAGAGTATAGATTATTATCACCATCATTACTTACCTAAACCGGCCGATCTTTTTTTTTTTTTTTTTTTTTTTAGCGGCTATTCAGCTACGGGACCAACGGCTTAACGTGACTTCCGAACCACGTCGAGACTGAACTTCTATTACCAGAAATACACATCTCTCACACCTCAATGGAATGCCCGAGAATCGAACTCGCGGCCAACGAGGTGGTGCGCCGACACCATACCGACCACGCCACTGACCGATCTATTCAGCATGATTTGCAAGAAGGAATATAATGTTTTTCTCGAGTTTCTTAACCCGGAAGGAATGCGAAAATTGGAAAATTAGTCCTCAGTTAGAATAATGTGAAATACGCAGTAATTTTGCCTTCTTAGACCCAAAGCTACTGTAATGTTTAGTACATAAATAGCGTCCGTGGTAGGGAACCAGATGTCCAACCACAAAAGAGACATGAAAACATTCATTTCTTTTTTTTTTATCTTCTATCCTCCACCCTCCCCACCACTAGTTTTTTTTTTTTTTTTTTTTTGAGAAGAGGTACTTGAGAAGATAACGCAACAAAATTTATTGCCGAGAGAAACCAGACACGAACATAACACTCACGAGGAAATAGTTTCTCGTATTTTTTTCTCTCTTATTTTTAGCCTCAAAGCTTAACGAAAGACTTCTTTAGCACCCGAGTACTCGTGTCTTATACAGAAGGAATATGTCGTTTATTTAACGAGGTAAAGGCTACGACATCTTATGCTTCGTGGCTTTTAATAACACAAGTTTCTTCTGTTCAGCGCAGACGGTTTTGTTGGACGTTCTCCTCAGAGAAAACTTTGCCGATATCTGGAACTCGAAAGTCTGCGCATAAAAGGGAATATGATTTACAACGTCTCGGGTTTCTCGTTAACGTTTTCTTCATGATTCTCCGGAGAGATGATGATGTTTTTTTATTATGCGACACGTTTGCGCTGTCAACTTTTATTTGTAGGCGAGATATATCTAAACCTTCACTAACTACTGAAAACAGACGTGAGATACTCTAAACACACTGTATAAACATTTATGATGTGGAATTTCTTTTAACTCATAACATTAGTTAAAAGTCACGTTGACTGGATAAAAAACAATGGAACGACTAGGTCAATAATGATATTATATAGGTGTCAAATATGACAGACCTTATAGTCAGTTTAATTTTCGTCTTAGGAATTTGCAGCCATTCGGTATGTTACTCTCCTATGAAAGGGAGCCAAATGTTCTCATGGAATCCCACTATTATGAAAATGAAACGAATGAATTATGCAGCTTTTAACAGAATGTCATTTGGATTATACAGATCATTATCTAGTAAATAATTCAAATTCAAAACAAACTATTATATGGAATTAAGGACGTCACTCAAAAGTGGCCTTTCAGCCACTGTTGAACTTACGGGCATCGACACCAACAACACCGCTAGGAAAAAATCATCTCTGGTTCTCTCGACCGGAAAGTTGAAAGAAAGTGTCGTAATTCTTGCAAAAGACTGTTCTTGCGTGTATCAGTTACATCTTCATCAAATAAAGCAATCAAAACCTTTTATACGTGTAACAGTGCAGACATCTAAATCAATCATCATAGCAGAACAAGGCACTAAATTTTAACCAAATTGCAATTAGTAGCCGTGGGATTCGTCATGAAAACCCCGAAAATCTCAAGTGTACACAGTCCGAGGAGAAGAGCTTTATTTATCGCTTTAACCTTTCAACTTATGCATGCAATAAGCGTCTCTCTATACATATACGTGTATGAACATATTCCCCGTTGGATACTTATCTTCCTGAACATCTAGTCTCGAAGTAACAGGTACACTTAAATGCTGACAGTAATGGTGAAGGGACCATTATATTTCTGTGCCCTTTTCGGAGATATTCTTTAAGCGCATTCTCTTTACGCCGCTGGAAGAAGACATTCTTTCTCCCGAAGAAAAGGAGAAGGGCATCAGAGGATGGACTTAGCGCCTATCTGCAACCCTATCTTCTAGTGCGAAAAGGGCTTTGGATTCATGCTCGTGATACGGAGGGCTTCTGACTCTAGCAAGGTTCTCTCGTCTGCATTAATGTTAGGATCTCTCTTAAATCGAATAGTTCCACTAAGATATTAATGAGCATTTAATATAAAAATATAAATGTCATGAAAAACATACTTTTGACTAGTCATCTGCACTCAGCTTCTATGTTTTATATTTCAACCTTTAGGACTAGCGCTCTGCAATGCCCCATACAAGGTACTGTAAGTCTGTCTCTGTCTGTCTCTCTCTCTCTCTCTCTCTCTCTCTCTCTCTCTCTCTCTCTGTGTTAAGTACGTCTATTCATCCCACAATTCTCCATCCTATCTATTCTTCGCATATGTGCCTGTGACTGTATTCTTGACGTTAGAATATCATAATAAATATGACGTATTTTTCTTCTGAAATTAATACAGACATGTCAAATGGCCCTTACCAGTAACTTTAAGCCGCAAGTGAATTACAAGAATATGCTTGAGATGCGGTATTTTGCGTTACTGAATTCATTCTTTGATGTCCTCCATGTCTTTAGAAGAAAGGATGTTCTTCTAAAGGAGCAAAAAGAACAGGCGAAGAAGAATACGTCGCAAAAAGGTACAGGAAAATAATTAACACTTCGCCATTTAATTTCGGAGTCTACAGCAGATTCAGAGAGGGAGACATTCGTATCCCCGGTCTGTCAAACTGAAAACTTTCTCACCTCTAGTTTCCTTTATAATCCCAGCATTTATATCGATGGTGTTTGGTGTAGCCACAAAATAGGATTTTTAACGGATAAATACAACTGCATCAAGTGTAAGCAGATAATAGAGGCACTTACCGATAAACATAAAGAAAATCTCCTTGAGCTAGAATCCTAAAAATATCATAGAGCCGCAGATCCAGAGTTCACCGACAACAACGATAATTACAAGAGGAATGAAAGGCCACAAGTCACGGCATATAAACAAGAACGAGTATCGCTTGCAGTCGTGAGGCCTCTAACGGCTTTTACGAGAAAATCTTGCTGTCATTTAATAGTGATACTGGGGGAAAAAAGGGTTCGCTGGAATTCACCGAGAAAGGAGAATTCACCGAGAAAGGAAGAGAGACAAATGACCCCCTGGGGATTCGGTTATTTTCGAAGAATTCCAATGACTACTTTTACGAACGGGTCGAATCTTGGTCACGGAAACTCTTCAATGGTTGAAGGAACGCAGACGAAGTCATGTCCTTCCTTCCATTTGGGGCGTTCTCCGGACAACTAGGTCTAGGTTTTTTTTTTTTTTTAATGTGTTGCAATTCTTCCGGTATATTCGCATAGTTATGAATCGCTGTATTGTCATGAATGAGTACTAAGTACTTTGTACTGAAAAGGATATGCCATTTTGTATTTGGATGCGGTGCCAATCGGTTTCTAACAACGACGATTTTAAATTTGCAAACCTGAGTCAGCATCGTCAGTTTATTAAACGTATCATTAGAAAGTTGGAAGAACGTTTAACTAATAATTGGCTTTTACTGAAAGCTGGAGGTTTTCCAGTCACAGAAGCTTTCTGAGGACAACCTCCCAAATTCTCGGACATTGCCTCCGGAGATGAGCTTCCCAGCCTTCAAAGGATGCTTTCATAAAAAGTAAGAGGTCTAAAGACAAAACGAGGAAGCACCTTTGGTTACTTCGTTGAGCAGTATTCACACAAAAACAGAGCTGTTCATTTACCAGAAATGTATGGAATACATCCCGTCTTGTTAAAGAAACGTACATCCACTATTTCCAGTTTACACAAGGAAGGTCAAAACCAAAAATCTGACCCAGATGTAATATTGTTTGGCCCAATTCAATGTGCCACTACAGGACCCACATTTGCTTGCATTTTATATCCTATCCTTCGACTGTTTTCTGCACCGGTAAATGAGAAACTGTGACTGTGTGCTTTCTATCGTGACTGATTCTGGCATTCATGCAATAAATGCATTCATCATTCTTCGACGCAAAACAATTTGCGCATATAATTAATTCCAACTCACAACTCTGCCCTTTCAGAGAGAGAGAGAGAGAGAGAGAGAGAGAGAGAGAGAGAGAGAGAGAGAGAGAGAGAGAGAGAGAGAGAGAGAGAGAGAGAGAATTTTCATTTGCATATCAAATAACTCACTTTTTATAAATGTTCTTTCCCATGGACAGCAGTGTTAGTCTTGCGACCTTCATTCAAGATATTTAAACTGAATAGGAAAAGCAGCGACGTCCCTCCTCTCGCAGAAAGAGAGAGTGTCTTTCGAAATAGGAGTCAAGCTGACCTTCATTCTTGGCCTTTTCAGTGAATCACTGCGAGGTACCTTACAGACAAGTGTACTTCGAATAAAAAAACAATAACTAATTTTGTAACCCAGGGGTCGTACGTGCTTCGGGTAGTGTGTAGAATGTGGAGCGTCCCTGAACACTGACAAACAAGCTTTCGTGGCGTCCTCCTCTGTACTGCAGGAAAGGAGGAACGAAGGGAGGAACGGAGGGAGTGAGGAGGAAGATATAAAGGTAGGTCAGGACGAAGGCAATAAACATTTAAACGACTTTGAGATACCCTGTTTTTCTCAATTCCCTAACACTTGGTCTATGCCGAGTGTTCCAATATTCAGTTGAAAGGGATTTTACAGTAAATATTGAGGTGCTACGAGCGAAAGTTTGCTGTCTCTATTCTCATGGATTTTATAAGAAAAAAAAAGTGCTTGGAGGGAAGAAACTGACAAACTTAGAACGTCCATATACTACTGACTTGATCAGCTATGCGCCAGAAAAATGACAAGGTTTGTTTAATAGAATGCACCATACATCTAAAGAGATGGGACTCAAAATAAATGTAAGAAAAAGATAAATAATGCGGACAGTCTCTACAAAGGGTAGAAATAACACTAAATGGGGAAAGGATTAATCAGGGTGATGATGATGATGTTTGTTTTCCTCTGAATCAAACCAGTGCAAAAAATACTTAACAAAACGTAAGTTTGAAGTCCACTGCAGCTGAAATCGAAAGTGTTCTTCCATAACAATTACTAAGCGTCAGATACTCGACATAACCCCAAGGTGAAAACAAGAGACTAAAGGCACATTAAATATGTCGTAATAAAGTTAAGTGATTTGCATAATTGCTCTACGTCCCATTAACTTTGTTCTTTTTTATTTCTATTCTAATGGGCCAAGTTCCTTTATGCATTAATAAAGAATATTATCTGTAGTGTTGTAAGTAGTCATGTGACACAAATTATACTTTCTTATTTATATAAGATGAGAAAAATCACTTGATTGATCTACGTTAAAAACCCTTTAGAAGGTATTTAGTTCACGTCACAAGTGTTCCTCGCCCAGGTGGCAATTTGCATAGCTACCCTTTCGACTGATTCTCACCTACCCCTAATCTTTTTTGTTTTTCTTCTTTTTTTATCGACCGTCGCTTCCCTCATCTTTCATTCCCTGACGTTTGAATGAAGGATTACCATATTCAAATGTTCAGATCGATTTTATGTTAATATCTTTTGAATGGAAACGAAAACATTTTAGTAGCACGAATGGGTCTCTTTGAGAGTGGACCTATAAAGGCCTGTTCTCGTCAAAATTAAAACTTAGCAACTCTGCTCTGTGTAACTCTAAATGATCAAGAAAGAAAAAAACCAGAAAATTAAAATTCCAAAGTTCCATAGCGAAGACTAGGCATCCACGAGGATTGAAAAGGTCCACCGAGATCGATCTTTACGGAGGTCACAACCGTGAACCAAAAGAACCGAGTTGGATTCAACGTGCCTCAAAAAGTGAGTTGCGCAAAGGTCTCAATATTCTACCAACAGTGGAAGTGAAAAAGATCAGATGGCAGCTGAAAGACTAAAGAAATCGCCTTTCTTTGGATGGGATGAGCCAGAACTTGTTTACAGGATGAATGATCACGCAGATAACTGCCTGTCTCGCTCTGAAACGTCTCTGGATTTGAAATCTTGTTTCCGTCAACATCTGACGTAGTGTCTCTAGTGTTGCTTTGGAACTTCCGTATAATCCAACATTTCACTCGAATACCTTCGATGCAATGGTGAGACAGCGATGGAGTGTTTCTCCCTTCTCAGATATTATTCAGTGAAACTTTATTCGCGTTTCTCTCAGATATTATACAGTGAAACTTTATTCGCGTTTCTCTTATTTTAAAAAACTGTAAGGCCAAAGGAAATTTTCATAAATTTTTTTTTTAGACAGAATTTCACTGCTTAAGGAAATTTTCATCAATTTCTTTTTTAGACAGAATTTCACTGCTTAACTACATTTGTTCTTTTACTGTAATATCTGTTGTCAGAATGTGTCAGAAAGGTCATTTGGGTACTAACCTCATTTTCATCCACAGAATATAGTTTGTACGACGACTTGTGTGCTATATTCACTGTCTTATATAAATTAAAGATAGGCTTTATTACCCTCCAGCGAATTAAACTAGGACCTACTCAGTAAGACGATTGGTGCGCTCCCCTTATTACTTTTCCTTAATTTAAATCAGTACACGACTCAGAAAGCCCTTTGAGGTGCTAACCTCATTACCCTCCAATGAATAACCCTCCGATGAATAACATTAATATCTGGCTATATAATTAAGCATAATTCACAAAGACTATGTGGGTGCTGAGTTAGTTACTTCTCAAAAGGGCTAAGGTCAGCAGATGGCTCGGTATGACCATTTGGGGAAGTTATCTTTATTTTCCTTCAGATTATAGTGAGGGCCTAGGGCAATAGGACCATCTGGGAGCTGGTTTCTTACGTTCCACAATAGGAGGTCAGTAAAAACAAAGCTTGGCTAAAATGAGCTTAAATAACGTAAGGAAAAAAGCCGCTTGAAAAAAAAAAGGGCGCTTTTGGTTATGTTACTGTAGTCTCGATTATCGAAATGTCCTTTATTTAAATAGATTAATGTCACATAGTTACGTAGGATTTCGACAATCAGTAGCATAGGCAATATATTTAGAAAGAAAGAAATATGAATGACACATTCTAATATCCTGATGATAACTGCAATGATATCCCTGAGCACGTTTTACTTGAAATTCTAAATTTCACAAAAAAATTGTTTGAAAATGCTGATCCTAAAATTGGATAAATTCAACCAAAGACTTGACATTGGGGACTCCGAGAAATCCCGCCGAACAATAATTCTGCCGAGGAGAAAATGTTTATGATAGAAAAACCTTTATTGAATAATTCCTGTGATTATTTCCAGGGCTGTTCACTTTCTTTTTCGCTAAAATGGTGACAGGAAATTAATTCAAACAACCCGACAGTTTTACGAGAAAATATTTGGAATTAGCAAAAAAAAAAAAAAAAAAAAAAAAAAAAAAAAAATCCCACGCGATCATTGGAATTAAATATAAGGATAATTAGCGAAGGTTAACATGAAGTTAAATACCTGTTTTTGCCAATTAGAACACGAGGCTCCTGAAGACGAGAATACATTCTGCGTCACCGGCGTTACGAATCGTTGCTAGACATTCTCCCGTAAATCAGGTACTACATCTCGAATTAAGTGGCGTATTAAAGTCACTTACCAAATGGTACATTTTATTCGGAAGGATTTTACCTCTATGATATTTCGTGCGTGTGATGTCATTGAGGGTCGCCTTAAAATTCCGAAGAACTTTAAAAATCTAATGTATAAGAGATTATGTATTTCTTTACCTGTCCGTGAATACGGCCTTTAATGCAACATCTATTATGCTTTTAATGGCTTAATGCTGTCACGTACGGGGAGAGCGCCCGTCACGCTTTCCTAAAATGAGAGAGAGAGAGAGAGAGAGAGAGAGAGAGAGAGAGAGAGAGAGAGAGAGAGAGAGAGAGAGAGCTCATAGCAAGACTTTTTAGGTCCCATTGAATAATGTGAAAACATGATTCAAGTAGATGTGTTAAGACAATGATGCAACCGTAAAATTTTCCTTTGATGTTTCGATCCCATGGTCTGATTTAATAAATAAATAAATAAAGTTTAATTTATTCGTCCTTTGATTTAATAGATGAATAAATTTTAATTTACTTATAATTTATTTGTGCTTAAGTATGCATTGTACGTTAAAATGTTCGCAGTGCTCAAGAAACTAAATTGAATTACACGTACAAACCTTAACCTCGACAATACAAACCAGAAACGTTCCGCTAAATTTATTTCGAAATAGAAATAACATTGGGGCTTCCAGCACATTCCTCACTCGATTTATCCTTCGACGAAAGCCTGGCTGAGTCTCAACCCCGGGAGATCTCTGCAACTTGTGCAACTTGTGGAGATACGAAAGAAGGAGAAGAGACGAAACGAGCTTTTGGCGAGGAAAATCATTTTGACCCGACATCCCCCCCGTCTTTTAGGGGACGAAAGTTGGCTGCCATGACCTTCTCATCAATCCTTATTTATGATTGGCCATAAAATAGACGGCGTCTCCTGGTCCGGGTCAGAGATAGTCTATAATTATCGCAGAGCTAACTGCCAATTTTTACGACCCGATCCAGCGAATGACCTCCGCTAAGTGAAAAATCCGTCCACACCTGGAGGAGGAGAAATCTCCGGTCTTTCTAAGGACAAAGCTGACTGGACGACGGTTTTTACCCGAGGCTCCCTCCAGTAACTAATGACAAGGAAGGTTGTGGTATTGGCAAAATCAACAATATCTTGGAAAACCTTTGAATACAGGATATCACATTTTAAACGAAGTGTTTTTATTGATGAAACACAATAAAACAATCTCTTTAAATATTCATGGGCAGTGAATAAATAGTTTCAAAGATCTCTTGCTGACAGAAGCCTGACTCACTCTCTCTCTCTCTCTCTCTCTCTCTCTCTCTCTCTCTCTCTCTCTCTCTCTCTCTCTCTCTCTCTCCTCCCAGTAATGTAGTCTCTCCTCTCCCCCCTTCTCTCTCTTCAGAAATATACACACAAACATACGCACATATGTGCACACGTAGACTTGTGTGGATGTGTGTGTCTGTGCAGAGAGAGAGAGAGAGAGAGAGAGAGAGAGAGAGAGAGAGAGAGAGAGAGATGCCGTTGACCATGACGTGAAGAAGAATTTACGTTGAAACGTCATTCATGTTTCCGCAGCATGTGTTTATGATTTCTCGTATCCCATTTCTTTACTGATTCGAACGACTGTTTCTGCCCTTTTTGGGCATTTTCTTAACTCTTCGTTCTGGTAAGACCCTCTTTTCTGACATTTTATTCCCCTTTAGTTATAAAGAACATTATTAAGTCACTGTTTCAATTTTTGCGATGGTCCAGGTATTGTATAATACGTGTCTTTTTCGCGAAAACTATCACAAATTAAGTTCAGTATCTGAAACCGATCCTCTGACGAAATTCAGATCGAATGTGCGTTCAATTACGAGAGCTCTGACATGGCAGGTAAGATGAGAGATTAATTTCACCTTTCGTGACCTGTATCTTTTTTTTCTTAACGGCCACGAATCGAGATAATAGATAATAGTGACCTCTCTCTCCCTCCAGTCTCATTATAATTTACTTCCTATCTTCTAATGTATCCGACATTGAAATTGGATATAATGACCATCTGATAAATCTTGATGAATATAAATAACCAAACATGAACATGCAATATAGCGTCTGAATTACAATATGCATGTGAATGCTATTATCAAGTTTGTACATACCATATTTTCATCTGAGACTTTGTTTTATGTTGTGTGTTTGTTTAGCTTGTGTGAGAGAGAGAGAGAGAGAGAGAGAGAGAGAGAGAGAGAGAGAGAGAGAGAGAGAGAGACTCGAACTGCTGCGGAATCCGAAAATATATTTCCATCTGGTTTTCTGAGACTTTTGCTCATTATTACATAATAATTGCTGGGCAGTTTCGCAAACCTGTAAAACTGATA
This sequence comes from Macrobrachium nipponense, assembly GCF_015104395.2. Taxonomy (NCBI): domain Eukaryota; kingdom Metazoa; phylum Arthropoda; class Malacostraca; order Decapoda; family Palaemonidae; genus Macrobrachium; species Macrobrachium nipponense. The sequence continues at coordinate 35,220,008 of NC_061106.1, forward strand.
AGATATACTAAAGAAGATATCGATTATTTGGATTTCCTTGAAGCAACCAACCTTCCTCTCCACTGTCTTGGCGACCGAACAATTTTATTAAAATTGCACAAAGGATCATATTGAGTTGCATTACCCTAAAGATAGGCCTTATTGTAGTTACACCTTGAGCTGCGTTTTATTTCAATCAAATGATTTGTTACCTTCATTTTTCACTTTCTATTTATATTTTCTTTTTATCCATCTAATTTGAATTCTATTGATCGCACGATCTAAAAATAGAGGTAAGTTGCCTTTCCAAAGATCCACATAAACACTAACTTTTTTAAAGATTTCATATTTTATAAATATTCTTCGGAAACGTTATAAGTGCGATGTGAAAAACTATATATATGTGTGTGTGTGCCCCGAAGATGTGTTAAATACACGAAAGTACCTGGGACTGTCTTTTCATTTTTAACTTTCCTTGTGGTTTCAGCTAATAAACAATATTACGTGCTGACTTTTAGATTTCTTAGTAATATAGTATGTATTATATATATATTAAAGGACATTGTAGCTCGATGTATATATATATATATATATATATATATATATATATATATATATATATATCTATTATATATATATATATCCTTCTTCTCAGTATTCAGTACAAAACTGCATGTAGCAGCAAGCACTATAACCGACATCCTACAGGAGCAGAACAATGACTACCTTTGGCCTGAGGTGAAGAGGCTCATCTGTCAGTAAGGCGGTATTTACCTCCGTCTAGATATCAACGACCCACTAATAAGGGTTCCTCATCCTCTGGCTCTGACACGGCGCAGTTGTTTCTAACCGAAGCTAAAGTAAGTGTTAGCGACCCTGTGTTATACCTAAAGCGAATTAACTTCAACTTTTCTTCCATTAACAAGCTCCTTCTTGGTCTGCTGTAAGTCCAGCGGAAAAAAACTTAGCAAGTTACGTCTGTTTACATCATTATGTTGTACTAAATGGAGACAAAATTCACACTATCAACCATTACAATGTACGATTACCTTAACGCTACATACTTGAGCTAAACACTATTTACTGCCCCTAGTTCACCTTGCTAATCACAGTAATAGTACAAACGCAGTCAGTAATAGCATAATAAGAGTTGCTGGCTTCAGCAAAACGTCAAAAGTGTTATGTATATCAATAATTATATTGTCGCTAAAACACACATAAAATTAAGGGGAACCAAAGCACTCCTAATTCCGCTGTTTCACGAATACACGGCGATGACGTCATGATTCGACAATCAGCCCCACACTGTCTTCCTTGAGCGAAACAAGCAATCCTTTTTCCTCAATGAAAGGTACACTGCGCGCGTGCGCACGTATGCTCACTCGTATCTACAGCTCGTCAGAATCTCCGCCGTCTCTTTTGATTTTACCTGCATACCTGGAATTACACTCAATTTCCTTCAGTCTGTCATCGGCAGGTGCTCATTTTCGACTGATTAAGATTCAACCTTGGTCTTTAAATACTGCTTTTACGCCGTTTTTATCTTTTCTGCTTTTAATACTTCCTTCTGCAACCCGCGTAAGGAAATCTGACAAGTTAATTGTATGGAGGGAAGCGTGGCTCATGATTGCGATCTCCGACGTTACCCTGGGGTAACGTAACAATTTTATAATGACTGTCTTTACCCTTAAAGACTTTCCACTGTAGGTATCCTTAGTCTCTCATACAGGCACATATAAAAGGGGGTAGAGCTTGTTTTTACCGTTATTTTTTTTATAGATTATTTTGCCCCGCCTCTCTCTCTCTCTCTCTTCTCTCTCTTCTCCTCTCGTCTCTCTCTCTCTCTCTCTCTCTCTCTCTCTCTCTCTCTAAAACAGTTAGGGGTGGAAGTTCACGAAACCATGTATCCACCGGACAGTAGCTTACTATTCAAAGTTTTTATGCTCAGAATGACCACTTGAATTATTTTCCATGGCACCTATACCCATAGACAACGAGAATACATCGATAAAATACGTGGGTGAAGGTTTATAATGTTTCCAAAAATCACTCGATCTTGCAAACTTGTCTTTCGTGACCATGGGTGCGCCTTAACCCTAGACATCAATCCTTCGACACCCAGAAGCCATTCTCTCTCTCTCTTCTCTCTCTCTCTCTCTCTCTCTCTCTCTCTCTCTCTCTCTCTCTCTCAATCCGATTTAAAATTCAGCTAAGTTGTATCCGTGGCTATACTTTCGTTCTCGATTTACGTACCTGTTTACATAGTCACAAAAAATACAATGCTTTATTTATTTGAGACTGGTACTGAAGGTGTAGAGGCTTACTAGATCTAGAGCAAAGACAAGACAGGTTGGGAAACGCCCAGGCCGCGCAGTCGAAGCAGAGTCAATTTTAATACATTTAGTATATTTCGTAAAAGATCTATCATGCCAGTCGCACCAGGAACTAGAATTCCTGCCTGAACCATGCAGAGAAGCGACCTCAATTGACCTCCTAGTTGCGATCAAGGTTTCGCTGAAATATTTTGACCTTCCGAGCACCTTAATCTTTTGTTTTCTTATCATTTTACTGCTTTTATATGAATGTCTGCACGCGTAAAAATAAGGGCTGGATAAAACTTTGCTGGAAGTATATTTCTGTCCTGAGTGCAATTTGTTGAGGCCGTACAATTTTTTTTTTTTTTACTGACGATCTATATTGTAATCACTGGACATTTTTTAAACAGTACGAACCACTTAATTGGTCAAACTAGTCGATGATTTTATTTTAATATAAGAATTCCAACTAAGATATTACATGTGTGTGTGTGAGAGAGAGAGAGAGAGAGAGAGAGAGAGAGAGAGAGAGAGAGAGAGAGAGAGAGAGAGATTAAATTATATTCGACAGCAAATATTTTTTCAAGGATATTATTCGTTTGCCACCAATATATCTAACTTTAACATGCTGACAAGGCACAACTGGGGACGTGTAATTCTAAAATTATAAGGGGAAAAAATTAAATCAGAGGGTGTAAGAAAAGGCTGAATTTACTTCTAGGGTCCCCCACATTAAAAATCTGCCCTTTTAACCAGGAACTGAGCAAAGTGGAGTGCTTGCTGAGGAAATGTCAAGACTGTGGCATTTGTTCTCATTATAAATACACACACACATATATATATATATATATATATATATATATATATATATATATATATATATATATATATATATATATATAAGCTTTAATAAAGGCTGCTAATACCGACTAAGTATCAGTATCAGTTACAGGATTTTTAACATAGAAAACAATCATACTAGGTCTGTTAATAGGTGCATTACAACATTTGTAAAGAAGAAAAATTACTTGAACGTGAACTCACCTATATATATATATATATATATATATATATATATATATATATATATATATATATATATATATATATATATGTGTGTGTGTGTGTGTGTGTGTGTGTGTGTGTGTGTGTATGTATAAATACATTTACAAATATTTATATATACTATATATATTATATATATATATATATATATATATATATATATATATAACACATACATTTAGAAATATTTATATATTCACTATATATGTCTGCGTGCTATATCATCATGGTATCTCGCAAAGCATCGTCAATATTCTTGAAAGCGGTCACCACTTGTGCATGCACGTTTAATTTAAATAATAATCATCAGACAAACATTTTACATTAATAGTGTTATCTATTTTGAAGCTGCATCCATTAGCCAGGATCAAAGTTTTACGATTTGTATATCATGTGTTTGGGAAAAGATAAGTTATCTGACGCGTCACTCTCTACTAAATGAGTCACTTAGCTTCATAAACGTTTGGTAATCGTGGATGATTATTCAGATTTGTTCATTATTCAAAGTTGTTTGTAATATATTTTGGCACTACGCAACGAACAACGATTCCGCGTGAATTAAGGCTGATATATATATTTTAAAAACAAACATACTATTGGTTTATCTCTTTTAAAAGCAGATGTTAACTAAATACGTCTTTATGGGCAGCTCTTTCTGAAAATGTAGGCACATATGTTGAGACAAAAAACCAAATTGATCAAGTACATAATATATTATATAAACGGAAATATGCAAGAAAAATATGTAAACATGATTTACATGCGTATATATTATTAAAAAAAAGGATTTACTTATTGAAAACTCATTCTCAGAAATAATCTAGAGGTGTAATCCATCACAAGAGACGAGGAGGGGGTCGAAACGTGCAAGAATCTTACGACCCGACCTCGAGAAGCGTTGCACGAATCATATCCATCATTAAACTACGATTTCTCAAACACAATCTACCCGAAAGGACTCGCCATTCCAGCCTCGGGCTCAGCCGTTAATATCCGACGGACTCCTCTCAACATCACAGAGGTCCCAACCGGCGATATAATTCATGATCGGTACAACCCTCTATTTTCCACTTAAGAATTAACATAAAGGCAATTGATTTCCAAAGGAAAAGGTGCTGTTAGAAGTAAAGCCCTTACCCGAAGGGGGGGAAACATCGTAAGGAAGAGATTTACGATCAACAGGATGGATTTTAATTGAACGCTTTTGTAAGGAAGGGTCTCATTACTTCATAAAACTTCGTGCGCGCCGAGTGCAGATAAAAAGGCTTTTGGCGCGCAGCAGGTATACTGTAGACTGTTCCTGCGCTCACGCAATGATTGGGAACAGGCTTTGGTCCAAGTACGAGTGCTTGTACTTGTACTAAAGTGCAAAATTTTGAGTCATTGTACTTGTACTTTACATGTCTATATATCAAACTTTACAAATCAATGTACTTGTACTTGGTCTTAAGTACAAAATCTTGAGTAATTTTTCTTGTACTAGTATTTGAACTTCGGATTTTTAAAATTGGCGTAACGGTGCTTGGACTTATATTCAAAATCTTGAGTAAACTGTACTTGTACTTCAGACTTTACAAATCAATGTACTTGTACTTGGGCTTAAGTACAAAATTTTGAGCAATTTTTCTTGTATTAGTATTTGTAATTCAGATTTTAAAAATCGGTGTGACGGTACTGGGACTTGAATACAATTTGAATTGTAATTGTTCTTGTAGTTCAGGTTTCAAAAATCAGTGCACTTGCACTTGGCCCAAAAGTACTAGAATAATCAACTACTGTTGACTAAATATCTTTAAAGTACAGTACAGTAATAATTATTTAGCATAAATAAGTAAATAACCGTAACGGCTTTTACTTAGTCTAAGCATATTAAAAGATATTTTACTTAAATTAGTGTAAAAAGTAAGTTATTAAATAAATAATAGTAATATTAAGTTTACGTCAAATATAGTACTAATGCACAACTGTAGTGCTATAAACTATTTGATAACTCTTGTCCCCTAGGTGCCTGGTGTATCTATAGTGGGTAGGAGGGTTTAAAAAAAAAATACCCTTTTATCAAAAACCCTCATGGAAATCAATCCGGTTCTGTTGCAATTCGATATTACATTACCTCAATTTGAAATTCCCCGTGAAACCGTAACTCAAAAAAGGACGAAAGAAAAGCGGGAGAATGTGGGACGAAAACGTCGAAGCCATAAATCTTATTTGCATTACGACGACACGAGAATAGCCAGTCGCCACATTTGATAGAGCAATAGGCAATTTCGTCAGAACAATAAAATAGCGAGAGTATTGCTTAGAACGAGAAAGGATCGAAGTCCTGCCAAATTTATAGGGAACTTAAGCTGTCACACAGAGCCAATTGTGGTCCAGCTGTTATTTATATCTTTACTTAGCTACCCCCAATTCTCTTTTTAAAATTCAGATGCCCGAGAGATAAGAATAACAAAAAGCTCGAGTTCCATAATGGTTTAGCTGAGACCAGGTCGTCGATATGCAAGTTCGTCTTTTATTTACTTATAATAATAAAAAATTATTTTTCACTCCGAGTCGGTCGCAGACATTATGTTATCTATTATCAATATTATTGTTTTTATTACTACTACATTGTAAAAACCCCTCCACATCCAATCAATATTCTTCATTATATTATTCTCTCCAATATGACATTTTTTCACGCACGGGAGCATAAATTTCTTTTTGGCGTCTCCCACATACGCAAATATATATATATGATATATATATATATATATATATATATATATATATATATATAGATATATATATATATATATATATATATATATATATATACTATATATATATATATATATATATATATATATATATATATATACACTATAAATATCTGTTAGCAGCTCAACAATTTTAGGCTCTCAATTTCTTTTGATTCACATTATAGTCAAATGTCAAATGTTTCCCAAGCAAGAATTATGTGACTTCCAACAAACCCAGAGAATGGAAAGCATATGATCTTTTGCAAGGGCTCCATACAAGCATACCCAATAACAAATAACATATTAAAACATTTGGCTTTGGCACATGAACCTGTTTGTGGCTCATTCTGGGTTAAAGCCTCTTGGAAATTCTTCAAGAAATGTCAGGCTAAAACTAGAATCTTCATTGGAATAAACAGTTTTGTCGTTATTGGACTTGGAATAAACAGTTTTGTCGTTATTGGACTATCTTGTTCACTAACGAGAGGTATGTTTGAACAAGGAGAATGCGAAGGCAGCTATAAAGTTGTATTAAATGTCAAAATTGACTCATTACAGGAGACACACCACAACTGGAAAGAAAAGAGAACCTGAGCTATACGCTTCGATATGAGACATGAACCTAGCTCATTTAGTTTCCAGGAAATCCTATTGAACAAAGAAAAAAGGAATTATAAAAAAGACAATTAGATAAGACGGACATTTTGTAATTGAGGAAGACTTCCGGATTAAAGATCGAAGCCCACAGGGGCAGGTAGGAAAGCTTTCGCAAGAAGAAAGAACTCAGGTTTAATCAGCAGACTGCTGTGGTGCAGTAAGGAGGCTGTGAGCTTAATGAGACGATGGAGGAGGCAAACAGTAAGACTGAAAACAAGGCGTGTTTGTGAAACAGTGCATCCGACGGTGGCAAATTCTTATTCGACCTTTGACCGGCAAAGAATGACCGTGACTTTAACCTGGATTTCGCTCATCACTTTAACTTTATTAATTAAAGTAGTCTCTATCTTGTTTAGTCCAATAGTTCAAAGATTATTGTCAAGGTTACATTCTTATTTGAACTTTACCCTCTCAATTTACCCACACGTAAACGTAAACCTCCACATGGCTTCATTGGTGGATTATTTGCACGAAATATGATGGTTCTACCTCATATAATTAAAAAGTAATAAAGGAGTTTAAACTCGTGCTTGTTCTGTCGGTTCAAAATGATTTCAAACTGTACCATTAGGCCCCATCACCCGCAAAATATATATGAAGTCTTAAGTCTATTTTCGATAATATTAAACCGATAGTGCTTTCAATAGAAACTGATTTTAGCCGACAAAAGGGCATATCAAGCTCCTGACAGAAAGACCAACAAGCAGACAATTAGACAGACTGAAGGACACAGGTTAATTAGCAGTTGTCCCCGAACGATAACCCGGGATCATAAATGTAATCAAGCAGGTCTCCTGTAGCAGCTGTGATGAGAAAATGCAATGTTGCTCCGTGACCTGGACATTGTCAGGATAAAAGAGAAACATAATGAAGGAACAAACCGAAGACCAGAGCAGCAGCAGCTGCCGTTCTCTGGAGAGGGCATGAAGATGAAAGCTTCAGCCTAATAAAGACAAATAAGGAGCTTTTATGGAACCAACAATGTAGGAAATGTTTCACCATTGCTGAGTGCTGCAGAGGACAAAAAGACCCTTTCTGTGTAGAATTTTTATTTATATCATTATAACAGCATAAATTCCCTTCCTATGCGGCAGTTTTGACGACCGGGAGACTCAAAAGCCGAAAGTTTTGAGTAAGGAATGCGTCAATCCACCAGAATTTGAAACGCTTGTGCAGTGAGTTATGATAAAACTAAAGAGAAAATCGACCTGTAAGTCATTGACAATTTGCGGCGAATTGGTGATGGGCCACGCGACATTCAAGACCAAGGGATTACAACCACAAAAACGAGTTGAGCGCATAGTCTGCAATCGGACGGGACCGCAGAGTTTAGTGATGATGCCCAAATCATGGCTTATACACTGTCCAAAAGATAAGGAAGAAGATTTGAGAGGCGGGTTGAAGACCATTCAGCGTCTGGGGTCCCCAGAGATATTGGGAATTAACGGTACCCATTCACTTCTTACATACCTGTGCAACTCTCTCTCTCTCTCTCTCTCTCTCTCTGTGTGTGTGTGTCCCGTGGCGCAGTGGTAAGTGCAACCACCGGACGAGGAGGAACGAGTGGTCACGTTTTCAAAATCCAGTAGCCTCTGCTGTCCTAACCAGTGAATTATAGCTACCCAGTACCCACTTATTAGTGGACAGTCGTGTGTCACAGCTAGGGTAGAGCAGAGGGAGAAGGAAAGAAGAAGGGGGATAAAGCGTAGTCATATGCACGTTGCCCCTTCCAAATGTACATTAAAAGGGCAGTGGCTGAACAGGCGACATCCTCATGGAATACGCAAGGAATTTTTTTTTCTCGTAAGTTGTACTCGAGGATTCCTTTGAATCATATCAGTATGCTCGTATATTTTTAATGGTTTACTCATTAGTTTTTTTCATTGTCCTCTTATTACAATTTTTCCTTTTGCTGATTATTCACTAATAAACGGATTGCATCATTTTCGCATTTCCAGGTTATGAACTATTAAGAACTGCATATATAAAGACATGGGTCGCCATGTCAGGATCAGATAAGATTTTTGGGTGTTGACCAAAAAAGGTTCGGATTCGCTACGTTGAAGGAAAACAATACATCAGGCAGGCTCTGCCCCATTCATTCTCAGTCATCGGTTCAAGGGTCGCCTCTTTCCTCCTTTTTCTTCAACTTTTTTTTCGTGTTTCGCTCAATTGTTACCAGATGACGTTACACTCCCGGATGTTTAGTAACAAATACAACTGTCCACTCGATGTGAAATCTTATGGTTTTACTCGGTTACGATAGAGTTCCTTCTGTACTTCATTTCCCCAATACAATGACTCATATTAACTGAATTAACTACATTAGAGTGCCCTCAGCCTCATTCCCAAAATGGTCGGTATCTTGGACTTTTTATACTAAGCGGTAATCATTTCAAAGATTAATTGATATACAAATTTTTCCAAATATAGCTGTAATTCCAGCGTCGCCTCATTCTCTTTCACTGACCAAAACACATTATATAAATACAAAAGGCAGCCTCTTCAAGGTAACTGATGTTGCTTAAGAAAAAATAAATAAAAAAACCCATCTCTTGAAACACTAAAATAAAGATATTACTTCAAAGTTAATTACTTTAATTTCATTTTACCAATGCCTATAACTATATATTTTTAACAATTCATAGAACTATGCTTTTTATGTATATTCCTTTCCTAGGTCATCTCCGCGATAACAGGTTATTATTAGAATAAAAAGGCCTTGTGCCAGCAGCAGAACCCCTGTTCGTGAGAGCAGCTTACAATAACAGGGTAGGCCCGTCCCTTGAGCTGCCTCCAAAGGCTAATTTCCATTACACCTTTCTCTGCCATTGCAATTTTCTCCCCCGTTTCTCTCCACTTCATTCCCCCCTCCCATTTCAAAGTATCCTCTTGCTACTTATTTTGTGCCCTTGTCTTTGTGAGAGACCCAGCCCATCGTCGAAGTACGCCCAAACCACCGTCGTCTTGCCCCTCAAGGGTATATTGAATGTCCTCATCATCCTCATTTTGTCCTCTACCCTCATCATAGGCCGAATCTCAGCGCCGCCGCCGCCGGTCAAGACTGAACCTACGACAACTGAGTCAACCTTGACTCTTTGGCTTTCTATTTCCTCCAAAGGCTTTCACCTTCCCTCTGAAGGGGCCTCTTCCTTTTTGTCTCTCTCTCAGTCTGTCCTTGTCCCAAAATATCTAACATTAGTTACTTATTTTAGCTGTCAGTATTTTGACCAAAACCGGTGAAAAAAAAATTATTATACTGAACGGATACATTGAGGAAATCTTGTTCATTCCCAGTATAATTTTGTATACTATATTTCGAATTTCAAGTATCATTTTGTATACTATATCTCGAATTTCCATTATCATTTTGTATGCTATATTTCGAATTTCCAGTATCATTTTGTATACTATATTTCGAATTCCCAGTATCATTTTGTATACTATATTTCGAATTTCCAGTATCATCTTTTATACTATATTTCGAATTTCCAGTATCATTTTGTAAACTATATTTCGAATTTCCAGTATCAATTTGTATACTATATTTCGAATTTCCAGTATCATCTTTTATGCTATATTTCGAATTTCCAGTATCATTTTGTATACTATATTTCGAATTTCCAGTATCAATTTGTATACTATATTTCGAATTTCCAGTATCATTTTGTAAACTATATTTCGAATTTCCAGTATCATTTTGTAAACTATATTTCGAATTTCCAGTATCATTTTGTATACTATATTTCGAATGATATATTTTCAAACAATTTTCAAGGCATATTGAATACGTAAAAATGATCCTATGTAATAACTTAAGGTCTGCCCACTGGAAAGGCAAAGAACAAAATATAAATCCTGTAAAGATCTTCACGTAAAAACAGTTTTGATTCAGAAATTGGACGAACGATTTTTGAGCATCAATACTCAAAGCAAATAAATGTCTGCTTTTCTCCTCTTAGACCAAAAAGTAATACGACAACAAAGCACATTTATTATTTTTACGGATCCTAGTATAGCGAGACCCCATTGGTTCTTGGGGTGTAAAGACTCTTGAAAAACAGTCTCGTTCCGGTATTCCTTGAGAGAATAAATGTCAGAATTTGGAAGAGGATGGAGAAGAAACTATTAGCAGCCGCCTTTGAAGAAAAATGCAAGGTGCTATCACATTCTACATCTTGCCTTTGCCTTCAAAGATCGAAGTTCCGACGCACACAACCGGAGAAAAAAATTGAGACGCAAACGTTTGCAAGTCCTTTAGACTCGGAAGATTAGGTTTAATTAGCAGAGGTGTTGTGTCAAAAGACTGGGCCTTTTACGACTTGCTTGAAAAGCCCTCGCAAACATCCTAAACACTAAGCACTCTCGTGGGGCGTCCTTCTTTTCCTGATGCTCACGAAGATTTACAGCATCGCGTGATCTCTCTCAGTGTTAAGGAGATAAGCATCCGTGCGACCGACCTCCAAAATGAAAAGGTAAATTCAACCATTTTCTTTTTTTGCCTACTTTGTTTATTTTTTTTTTTTATTTACTTTTTATTTGATCTTCGACCTTGCTGGTCTTGTTCCTGCTCTGTGGGCTGGAGGACAAGGTACATGAATTACGGTCAGTTAGCCCACATCTGATATTTATTCTCTCACACATCAGAAGTCGGTCGTCTACCTCCCGTCCCCAGCAACACCCTCAAACCCCCTCCCATCGCCAACTATCACCCCGCCCCCCTTGGGCGTGAGCTTACCCACGCGCTTGAGTCACCTCGCCAACACTTGCAGCATATCCAATTACCTGCTACTATTGGTAAAAGTGACCAGTGACTAATTAATCCTGATGTCTTCGATGGCTGTAAAAAAAAACGAGTACTAAACAGAAAAGAAAATACAGTATTAATATTTTGTAGAGTAAATGACGACGCTTTATCGCTTATACATTAATGCAAGAGCCGTCTATGCAAGTATGCATACATTTATCAAGCAGATCTCTGAGAAGAATCTTGGGTACTGAATATATTATTACGCTGCAGAGAGGAAATAGGAAGCAGACCCCATCACTGTTAATGACATCATTTGACTATCAAAGGCGGAGATTGACGGAGCGAATCTTGGGAATGCGTAGTCGCTTAGTGCGGGATGCACCCAAAACGATACCCTAGACCAAGAGAGGACACTATAAGGACAGACAGGACGTTTGAGTCTAAGAGGAATCCAGACAAAAAAAAAAAAAAAAAAAAAAAAAAAAAAAAAAAAAAAAAAAAAAAAAAAAAAGAAAGTTGGTTATGATGAGTAGTTAAGACGGTAAAAGGGACAGTATAAGAGAGATATGTACGAGGCGATTTATTGCTGGTCTCTTGATCCTATGGTCGACAGTGAATGTGTGTATAATTACGTCTATATAAAAGAATTTATATGCGAATACGCTTATCTACACCAAGCAATTACTCGAAAAAAATACCGACTAAAAAAAAAAGGAAAAAAAAACTTGAAAAAAAAACTTTAATGTTAAAGCCCCATGAACGATATCAAAGCGCAGGGGAAAGGACTGGACTCGCAGTCCGTCGTTCGTATCGGTATCTGTAACATATCCAATATCGTAAGCATCATGACGCTTACTGAGTAAAAACAAATACATCTTATTCACACTCTTTTTGCTATTAGCCCGTTTCTGAAGTTCAGATACTGAAATTACTCCTAAAACACACGCAGACACTTTGGTCCGGCTTGCTTCATTAGGAATGCAGGGATGTCAAAACTAATAACATTGCTTCACCGGCATAAGCGATGCGAAGTCATCGTCATTCACATCAACGAACATTTCTAGTCGAAATTACAGTTTAATTAAATCTGATGCACTGCTTAAATGGACTTTTGCATAAATATTTGAAACTATTTAAAATAAATTATGCCAGTAACTGATTCAGTATTAGCCAGAAGGCTTGTACTCCTTTCATCCCGAATTATCTTTGTATTAAAAAAAAAGGGGGGGGAGGTGGGGACACGTTGGGGTGGGATGGGTGATAACTGAGAAAGAAATTCAAGAAAAATCAAGCAAATATACATAAAATATTTTTCAGCAAGAGGAGGCTTTCTGTGTTTTGGAGAAATGGAGTCTTCAATAATTACTATGGTAATCGATGCAAAACATAAAGTAAATGTTTGCTTTCAACAGCATTATTACAAAATTCTAAAAATGATAAGTACGACCTCCCTCCAATATTTTCTTTATTATTATGCAGCACTTATCCTTCACTGCATTTATGTACAAAAGCAAATGTTTACGTTTTGTTTCAAATAAACTTATCTGGCCAATCTTGGTCAAGTATTATTCATCAGATTATGTCATGTGAGGGTTTTAACATTTTAGTTCACTATGACAGTGCCAATAATGTATATACACACAATTACGTAAACAAAGGTCTCTCTCTCTCTCTCTCTCTCTCTCTCTCTCTCTCTCTCTCTCTCTCTCTCTCTCTGCTAACTGTAACTAGCATGGCTCATAAAGAATCACAATACGGTCACCTCCGGCTATTCCTGCATGCACTATGTAATTCACACCGAAGAGATTCCAACGCACCGTGTGTACTTGTCATTATCTGTCTAAAATTACCAGGCTGAAATTGCTCTAAGTCAGACCAGTTACAGTGCGAATAAAAAGACAATAAAAAAGAGAGAAATTATAGGAGGAAGTGTTTTGTAGTACATAATACGCTCACGGGAAAGTGATAGTGTCAGTGTGGTTGATAAATGCTGACGTCTGGTTACCGGTAACGAAAATTGAAGAAGAAAAAAATAACAAGAGAGACTAAAAACTACTCCGAGTCTGATGGGAGAAGGGGAAACTTCAGCCGAGAACTGAAACATTATTACAAGGATAGTTGACCTCCAGAGGTAGTGCCGTCAACGCACTATACATACATTTAAATTTACCACTTTGCGATGTATTTTTCTGAGACCCAGTTTCAGATATATCTAAATAAATAGCACCGATAGACAAAGCAATTCTGAGGCTAAACATTCTCTCTCTCTCTCTCTCTCTCTCTCTCTCTCTCTCTCTCTGATGATCTAAATCTAAAGCCTGAGAGCGGTCGTATAAGGCGAAGAAGGCACCCATATGGCGCTGTTCCAGAAAGACGGTGATGGAATCGAGAGATTAGAATGATATAAACAGCGGTTGTTGCCATGTTGTTTACGCCGTGGCGTTTCTTATGCAACCTGCCTTTACGAGGGAGAAGAAATCGTTAGAGCAAACCACTCACATACATTACTTACTTTTTTTTTTATAAGGAGACTTTCATTCGTTTTTTCTAACGCATTACTTATCGTCATTCCTGAAAGTTATTTTTTTATACCAAGGAATATCACTTCACTGTTGGAATTCTCTCCCCCTTTTTTTTCCATTGCAGCTCGTCCTCTTATGCCAATGGATCAGGCGAATATATTCTATATAAGTATTCACGTATCTCCTTAGGAATGCTCATACGATTAACAAACACGTAGGCAGACCGTAGACAGACAAACTGTGAGTTCCGTAAAAATTTAACTATCATATTTGGAGATTGAGATTTTACACCTTTAAATCTAACTTTCTTGCTATTCATTGCTCTGATTGTTTTTTTCTATATGGACTGGAGCCATAAAAAAAATCGCTAACTCTTCCTTTCTTTAATTATTGAGTCAAGGTTAAAATCTCCAATGCAAAAACTGATTTATATCAATAATGCGTCAAACCCTCTTACCCATAATGCTTCAGGAATGATATTTTTCTAATAGGGAAGAGAATTTGACATTTTTACGTACACGCCTTATCTTTTCATATTGCAATATTTTGTTGTATATATAACTAAGAATAAATATAAAAGAGTAATAATAATGTACTTAGAATACTCTATATTTCTAAAATGGTTGTCTTCATTGCCTAAAAGTATTCCATAATGTCAGTTATGATTTTGTTTCCGTTTTTGGCCGGAATCAGCATTTATCTGCGGGAAAAACTCATTCTCGAGACATCTGTCGGCGTGATGTCATTTCATGATTCTCAATACAGTGCACAAAGCAAGTAGAATATTACGCCTATGCCCTTCCGAGTTATAAGTAACATATCGAATCTTGGAAATATTTCGGGAGAAACTACACCCAACAATGTTCTAAAAAAACCTGTTGCGTTAAGACCAAGATATTTACTGCAACCTAGAAGATCAATTCACAAATAACGGCTAACAGTACAGCCACAAAAATAAACCCGGAATGGTGGGTAAAAATCGTAACAGAATCTCAGGAACTACATTAATGTGCTAAAAGAAACAAATCCCAAATATTCTGAGACCTTTCAGGTAATTGCTCTTACGAACCGTAAGCGTCGCCAAAAGAACCTTGCTTTGTGAGAACGAGGTAAAGTCATCCCGTTCGAAATACATCTTCACGAGAAATGCTACGTGAGATTAGACAAGGCGTGACAACGGGCAAGGACATAACAAAGATCTGTGAGAATGACATCGAGTGAAAAAACAAAAATACGAATGTGAATGTAACGGGTTTGTTGGGAAAACTAACAGCAGAGCAAGAGATTCGACATCTAAAGATGCTGTAATTTATAGGCTGACGCTCATAATTTAAAATGTCTTCTTATCTTTGACGGAAATAGCGGGAAATTTGGCAGTGTAACTTCATTACCAGAATCATTTCCCATCATTTTCGCCAATGATATTTATTTTTTACCGAGACAAAGGACAAGGCGAATGGAACTAAGATGTACATCAGAAAGAGTTGAAGGCTGCAGTGATATTTAAGAACTGCTGATATGAGTGTCTCTCTTTATGTGTTTGTTTGTTTTTTCTGTAAGAATTGTAAACTTGCATTGCTCCAGTCTTCATTTCAGTTTATATTTTACGTGCATATAGGAAGCAACGAGACCGTTGCCAGTTTCTCGAAGAACTGACGTTTAAACTTATGGCTCTTGTTAAGTATAGTTTTTTTTTTTTTTTTTTTTTTTTTTTTTTTTTTTTTTTTTTTTTGAAAGTTATCTCAAAATTGTCTGGTTTTACCAATAATTATGCTTAATATTACGAAGGATATTCCAGTAATACGGAATAAGCTAAGAGAGAGAGAGAGAGAGAGAGAGAGAGAGAGAGAGAGAGAGAGAGAGAGAGAGAGAAATACTTGTAACAATCCAAAAGATTTAGTGGCTCAACAACCTCTGACCGAACGGCGTATATCTATGAACATGATCTCCACCAAGAATTAATTTGAGCTCTTTGCCAAAAGCTCCAGAGCCTCAGAAGCGCCTCAGTAACTTTTCTTGACTCTCGACGATCAATCATTTCGGGACGTCAACCGAACCCTCTTCCATTCGAGCCCCCGCGCTTCCCTTATCACACAAACTTTGAAACTACAAATTATCTTCTGGTTTTCTTACCTCAGTCTTTTATTCCCGACCCGTTCCCCATCGTTAGCAACATATTCTCATGCAATCTTCGCTTTCACCCTTTAAACTCTGATGTATACTTGCAATGAGCTCATTTCCATACCTTTCATTCTTACCCTCTGTCCTCGCATCCATAATATTTCGACCGGATTCCTCTCTTTGGAAGGCTGCAAACGTAAACGCATTATATATGGAGCCCACCGCTGCCACCAGAATGTAACAGATGGGTTTGTTGGGGGGAGTTCTTGATCTTACATTTTCGGATTTTATTATAAAAATAAACTTATGAGGTGCCTATTCCCTCAGGCACATATTTACTATGAATCCCCCGCATTTCAGTTCTCACTTACTCCATTTCACACAAACTCTACGCACACTGATTTTTTTATTTATTTTTTTGTTGTGGCTTTCCACAACTGTTAAGAAAAACATACACACTAGTAAACTAAGCTCGGATCATTCAAACTTCTTTCTGTGAATGTGCGTGTATTTGCTAGAAAGAAGCAGTATGTAATAGTGTATATTAACCAAAAGTTTTTGGACATACATAAAAAAAAAAAAAAAAAAAAACCTAGCTCATAGCAGCATTCACATAAACTGCATCAACACCTGTTTAAGAGACGTATAATTATTTTATTATCGGAAAGTCAAATCAGCACCATGTTTCATCGTAAGCTTACTTTGATTAAAACAAGATCTCCCATAAAAAGAAACCTGATTCTAAATCGTGTGTTTATATCCAATCCTATCATGTCCACAAGAAATCACTCGAGCTGAAAATTCGATTACCAACCTTATGGACACTTTCCTTTCGATAATCCATTTTCCACTATTTGCTCCAACGATGGTTAGAATGCTGAAGACGACGACTGAAAACTCACTGGATGTAACAATCGTCTAAAAATGAATATGCGAGTTGCATTTTAATAGAAGCTGCCGGTTCCCAAACACTTTCTCGATAGAGGGAACCTTATGCAATGGTGTTGCTGGGAAAGACCTACGGTTAATTCTTTTGTTAACATTTTCTATTTCGTAGTGATTCTGATGTATACAAGGATTTTGCGGATAAATTTTATAAATCATCGAACATTTATATATATATATATATATATATATATATATATATATGGTAGTATATATATATATATATATATATATATATATATATATATATATATATATATATATATATATATATATATATATAACATATAGAGTGTGTGTGAGAGAGAGTGTGGAGTGTGTATGTAGAAAAAGTGTAAAATGTGCAAACTAATGTTACAATAATAGAAAATAATCATACAAACGCCTCTATGTACGTGAGTTGCGAATACTTAATACTTCTATCGAAAACAACTTTTGCTATGGCCGTATAAAAATGCTCGAGCATATGAAAAGGTTCCCAAACGAAAATTCCAACAGAGTCAAAGTTATCCCCCCCTCCCCTCCCGCAGTGTTTCTGTCCATTTCTGAATTGGCAGAGCGGTCCGGGGAAGATACACCTTCGTGTCGCATCTCCTTAAGACAAACGCCTTATCGGTTAATTTGATCAAATTTATTTGTTGTCGTCCAGCGTATCACGTCTGACATCCAGCGAAGGTTATCGCCTCCTTCGTTTGGGGTGCTTGTGTGGTGCCTGCCCGAAAAAGACATTCCCGCTCATTTACCGTTTCATACATCCTCAACCCCCCTGGGGTTTGTTTTGTGGCTGTTGGACAAATGACTTTCTTTTTTAATCGCAGTTTATGCTTTAATAATCCAACCGCTTTTTTTCATGTCGTTGATTTGACGTTAGGTTTATTTGACAGACCATTAATTTAGAAATGTGCACATACATACAAACAAGAAAAGCCCGTACGTCTGCCTGCTTCAAGCGCCTACGAGCACATTTGATTAATTAACCAAAAGCGATTAGGCGACGGGATACAAATGAAATCTGACAGGTGGAGAGGAGAAGCGACCTCTGGCCAGAATTTATTTGTAAAGAAATGATTAAATTTGGCTTAAAAAATTGACGGTAAATGGTTAGCAGAGTTTCGGTTTCTCAAGCGTCGAACGCACCTCTCCGAAAGGTTCCTTCTCCCTAAAGAAAGAATTCCTATCTCTTTTTAAAATCTAATCGCTCGTTGCGAGTAACGAGGTCATCTGTTTGATAAGAGTGACGTAAAAGTTCACACATATTTTATTTTTATGTAAATCTGGCTAACAAACTAACATAGCCTCTATGGTAAAGATGTAATGTCTAAGTTGTTTGAGCATTCGCGACATGTTCGTAGAAATAGGATACTCTCTCTCTCTCTCTCTCTCTCTCTCTCTCTCAAACAGACACAAAATTAGATATTTTCCTATAACCTCGCAAATTAAATTTGATCCTTGCAGCCCTTTTCACCAAAGTTTTTCATCTTTCTACTCTATCGTAACGAATAAGTTTGTCCTCTAGATTTGTCTTTAGATATTAATCTCCATTGTACTATCATGACCACGTAATAGTAATTATGACGTGATAGTGACACAGAGTTGAAAAAGATAGGGAATGAAGAGAAAGTATACTTCTAAAAAATTGACACTCACAGTCAATGCCAACCTTTTTATCCTACACCTGAGGAGATTTTTAAGCTTTTGTTCAAAGGGCAGTTAAAGTGAAAGAAAATAAATAAATTCAAGAAGTAAAAATAGGTAACTGTGAAAGGTTAATGTGATATGTGAAGATAACACCAATCAAATCCATTCTTGCAAGTGACAGTGATCATAATTTATGAGTATCTATCCAGACGTCCATGAGAACTTTAAAGCCTTCAACGTCTTGTTATAAAAAAAAAAAAAGGAATGAAAGAAATAGAGATGGTGAATATCTTTTTCATCCCATTACCTGAATTTAGATCAAAACAGAGTTAGATTCCAGTGGGATCTTTGCACAAGTCCCATAATTACGTTTTTTAAAGTAAAATCCACCTTGATTTCTAAACTTTGCTGAAACGTTTCTAAGGATCTAATCAGTAAAGTAAACAAATTGTGAACCTAAAAACCATCGAAATGACAGTGATATGAATGTAACATACTATTTGTTAAACAATAATGAATGACGATTGGTGCAATAGATCTAACCCAAAGTCGAAGGATATTGTATTGAAAAGAGAGAAGGAAAGACCACTTTATCACGAATAAAAATACATGAATTAAACCTCTAAATGAAAAGAAGTTCGAATAGTTAAGGGGAACAAAATCCTATGGTCGCGCCTTACTTGACCTTTCACCAATGGCATCATACTAAGAATCTTGGACATAACATCTTGATCATCGCCTGATCTTTCTTTCCAACGGAAACATCGAAACTCAATTTATGTTGCCCGACCTTGCGAAAGAGCAGCAGATAACCAGAGAGAGAGAGAGAGAGAGAGAGAGAGAGAGAGAGAGAGAGAGAGAGAGATATTACAAGGATTAGATCAAGACGGGTGACTGGTCATTTACAGTCGAAGAGAACGCTCCCGCCACAACAATAGGCTGCGAGATAAGATTAGCATCTTTCTTAATGAAATGTGACTATGCACTTGAGTGGACAGGAAGTGACGGGATGATGAAATAATCATTTTATGCTCTAACATCTTGTAATGATGAGAATCTGCCGGCATGAAAATGACTGTCCTTTAATCAGAAATTTATAAAATGACAAATCAAGACAAAACATTAGCTGTTACAATTAATATCTCCTCTTTTGAATAACGGTTAGAATACGAATTTTCAAATGACTAGAATACCAAGCAACATATACATATGATTTCTGAACCTTTTTGCAAAATCAATAAGGAAATATGAAAGCCGACAATCTATGGATAATATGATACCTATTTGATGTATTGTCAGAAGTACTTTCAGGTGAATACAAAAATAAGCAAGTTAGAAGGGGAGAATCCACAATTATGTATGTAGAAACATTTAATTTTTTCATAATACAAAATTTATTAAAAACTGGAGCTGTTCTCTTCACAGATGGTTGGAGGGACCCGTCGAGCAAACGGCTCAAAACTTCCTTTTTTAATCAATTTTGAAATCTGAAAAAATAGTTTTGCTCAAACTGTGGATTTTTACTTATTATTTCCGGTCACGGTATGGTGATGCGCCTCAAATACAGCTGGTTGGTGTTTCAATGGAAGCATACTATAAAGAGTTACAGATCTTTATACAAATATACTGTATGACATCCCCAAAACATTCATTTCGAACCAAATTTTTTAAAGTAAAATACTGAAAATCTTAATGTTTGTCTTTGGAATTCATCTGAAAAATCAGCTCCTGGAAAAATGGAAACCAACCCGATCAGAAAGAAAATGAAAGCTCTATTTTGCTTGTCTTCATATATGCTGTTCACGTACTTGACGACAAGATTAGTCTGTCAGGGCGACGAATCAAATCAGCTTATTAACGTTACTTACGATCAACGAAAGGAGTCCCCCCGACAAGGAATTTCAATGCCATCATAGATAGTGATCTGAATTACAGTTTGAGAGTTAATAATTAATGAGCCAACTTTCGCTACAAGCCTTATTATAGTCCATAAGGGAGGTGAAGTGATCTAAGGTTTAAGAGCCCAGATGTGAACCTCTGGATTCTTATAGCCAACTGCGACCTCTCACATTTTTGAGGGCGTAATTGTACACACACACGCCCACACACAAGAGACCAGATGTGGACCCCAGGATT
>NC_061106.1:35243376-35250876 GCF_015104395.2 Macrobrachium nipponense
AACATTTTCCCTGACAGATCCCCTGATAAAAGTAGCATCTGACGAAATGTACTTTCTAGGCTAGCATTTTACTTCCAACGATGCTCAACCTTTCTAAAATCTTTAATTATTTGACAAGGAAAAAGGCAGGTGGAAACACTTGAAATCGACTTGAGAACACTGGAGGCGGGATGCAAAAGTGCAGCATTTTTCAATCTTAAAAATTACTCTTAAAAAAATGAATCAATTCCATTCATGTACTTCTACTGTGTGTGTTTTCCGTGCGATTTAAAACAAAGATTGACAAATAATGTAGCGTGCCTAAAGATGGAGAATAATAATAATAATAATAATAATAATAATAATAATAATAATAATAATGTGGAAGTTACTAACAGGTATCATCAGTGAAAGGCTATACAACTACCTAGAGGAGACAAACACCATCCCCCACCAACAGAAAGGCTGCAGAAGGAAGTGTAGGGGCACAAAAGACCAGCTCCTGATAGACAAAATGGTAATGAAGAACAGTAGGAGAAGGAAAACCAACCTAAGCATGGCATGGATAGACTATAAGAAAGCCTTCGACATGATACCACACACATGGCTAATAGAATGCCTGAAAAATATATGGGGCAGAGGAAAATACCATCAGCTTCCTCAAAAATACAATTGCGCAACTGGAAATACAATACTTACAAGCTCTGGAATAAGACTAGCAGAGGTTAATATCAGGAGAGGGATCTTCCAGGGCGACTCACTGTCCCCACTACTCTTCGTAGTAGCCATGATTCCCATGACAAAAGTACTACAGAAGATGGATGCCGGGTACCAACTCAAGAAAAGAGGCAACAGAATCAACCATCTGATGTTCATGGACGACATCAAGCTGTATGGTAAGAGCATCAAGGAAATAGATACCCTAATCCAGACTGTAAGGATTGTATCTGGGGACATCAGGATGGAGTTTGGAATAGAAAAATGCGCCTTAGTCAACATACAAAAAGGCAAATAGTAACGAGAACTGAAGGGATAAAGCTACCAGATGGGAGCAACATCAAACACATAGATGAGACAGGATACAAATACCTGGGAATAATGGAAGGAGGAGATATAAAAACACCAAGAGATGAAGGACACGATCAGGAAAGAATATATGCAGAGACTCAAGGCGATACTCAAGTCAAAACTCAACGCCGGAAATATGACAAAAGCCATAAACACATGGGCAGGCCAGTAATCAGATACAGCGCAGGGAATAGTGGACTGGACGAAGGCAGAACTCCGCAGCATAGATCAGAAAACCAGGAACATATGACAATACACAAAGCACTACACCAAGAGCAAATACGGACAGACTATACATAACACGAAAGGAAGGAGGCAGAGGACTACTAAGTATAGAGGACTGCGTCAACATCGAAACAGAGCACTTGGGCAATATCTGAAAACCAGTGAAGACGAGTGGCTAAAGAGTGCATGGGAAGAAGGACTAATAAAAGCAGACGAAGACCCAGAAAATATACAGAGACAGGAGAAAGACAGAAAGAACAGAGGACTGGCACAACAAACCAATGCACGGACAATACATGAGACAGACTAAAGAACTAGCCAGCGATGACAATTGGCAATGGCTACAGAGGGGAGAGCTAAAGAAGGAAACTGAAGGAATGATAACAGCGGCACAAGATCAGGCCCTAAGAACCAGATATGTTCAAAGTACGATAGACGGAAATAACATCTCTCCCATATGTAGGAAGTGCAATACGAAAAATGAAACCATAAACCACATAGCAAGTGAATGCCCGGCACTTGCACAGAACCAGTACAAAAAGAGGCATGATTCAGTGGCAAAAGCCCTCCACTGGAGCCTGTGCAAGAAACATCAGCTACCTTGCAAGTAATAAGTGGTACGCGAGCACCAACCTGAGGGAGTGATAGAAAACGATCACGCAAAGATCCTCTGGGACTATGGTATCAGAACGGATAGGGTGATACGGTGCAAACAGACCAGACGTGACGTTGATTGACAAAGTCAAGAAGAAAGTATCACTCATTGATGTTGCAATACCATGGGACACCAGAGTTGAAGAGATAAAAAGAGAGGGAAAAAAATTGGATAAGTATCAAGATCTGAAAATAGAATAAGAAGGATATGGGATATGCCAGTGGAAATTGTACCCATAATCATAGGAGCACTAGGCACGATCCCAAGATCCCTGAAAAGGAACCTAGAAAAAACTAGAGGCTGAAGTAGCTCCAGGACTCATGCAGAAGAGTGTGATCCTAGAAACGGCACACATAGTAAGAAGAGTGATGGACTCCTAAGGAGGCAGGATGCAACCCGGAACCCCACACTATAAATACCACCCAGTCGAAATGGAGGACTGTGATAGAGCAAAAAAAAAAAAAAAAAAAAAAAAAACAAAAAAAAAAAAAAAAAAAAAAAAATAATAATAATAATAATAATAATAATAATAATAATAACTCACCCCTATACAGAAAGTGCAATATGAAAAGCGAATGTCCAGCACTTGCACAGAACCAGTTCAAAAAGAGGCATGATTCAGTAGCAAAAGCCCTCCACTGGAGCTGTGCAAGACACACCAGCTAGCTTGCAGTAATACATAAGTGATGCGAACAGCAACCTGAGGGAGTGATAGAAAACGATCAGGCAAAGATCCTCTGGGAGCTATGATATCAGAACAGATTGAGTGATACGTATCAATTACCAAACGTAACGTTGACCGACAAAATCAAGAAGAAAGTATCACTCATTGATGTCGCAATACCATGAGACACCTGAGTAGATGAGAAAGAAAGCGAAAAAAATTGATAAGTATCAAGACCTGTAAACAGAAATAAGAAAGATATGGATTCGCCAGTAGAAATTGTACCCTAACCACAGGAACATTAAGCACGATCCCAAGATATCTGAAAAGGAACCTGGAAAAACTAGATGATGAAATAGCTCCTGGACTCATGCAGAAAAGTGTGCTACAAGAAACAGCGCACATGGTAGGAAAAGTGATGACTCCTATGGAGGCAGGATGCAACCCGGAACCCCACACAATAAAAACCATCGAGCTGAACAGGATGACTGTGATAGACACACACAAAATAATAATAATAATAATAATAATAATAATAATAATAATAATAATAATAATAATAATAATATAATCCCCATGATGTTTTCCTATAGTGATTTTTATTGTCGCTTCATAACAAATGGAATATCCGAATACATTAATAAATAAACACAATAAATAGTCATACTACACAGCATACAGTTCCCATCTCGAACTTCCAAACAACTTAAAAGTTAGCACAAATGAAAAAAGTTAAAGAATAGTTTAGTATCAACCGACTCAATACTGAAAGCTAAAGGTCTCTTGATTATAAAAGATATCAAACTTGCAGAGGAAAGTATTTTCTCTTACCTTCCTTTGATTTCAGACTGTGCTATCAATCACCGAGCAAAGTTTGAATGAATTTTCTGCCGACATTAAAACGGAATATGTTGAATTGTGGTATGAATTTTCTCTCTCTCTCTCTCTCTCTCTCTCTCTCCTCTCTCTCTCTCTCTTACTTGTAACCAGAAATGACAAAAAACATAATACTTGTTCTGAAGAATCTACTTCGCTCATCTCGTAAATTCTGTAATTCGATAAACTATTTGAAAGTGACATATCATTAGTCATTGTCGTTACGCCATAAATAGGAAGTAACAGCAGATATTCAGACGAAATGCAAGTTTATGGGGCTTCTATTCTTTTGTTAAGCCTCGTACCTCCAGGATTGCAAATTTGCATTGACTATCATTGTCATAAATGCAAAACTGTTTGTTTTATTGCTCAAATTATCGGCGTATAAAAAGAATATGTCCTTCTCTCTCAAGTTAAGATAGACAGTAAAACAAAGATTGCAAATTCTTGTTCCCATCAATTCAGCAAATGAAACAGATAGAAGGAAAAAAAAATAGCAGAAAATATCATGGAACTAAAAATATCAGAAAAGAGCAAGCAGAGGTAGATTAATAGTGCCCAACTATACCAGGAAAAATAAGGAAAGCACACAGGACAATTAATCCACTACGCACCAGCATCAATAATGCAGCGTCTATTCAATGCGTTGCCAGCTCATCTGAGGAATATATCAGGAGTGAGCGTAGATGTGTTTAAGAATAAGCTCGACAAATATCTAAACTGCATCCCAGACCATCCAAGATTGGAAGATGCAAAATATACCGGAAGATGTACTAGCAACTCTCTGGTAGACATTAGAGGTGCCTCACACTGAGGGACCTGGGCAACCCGAACAAAGATGTAAGGTCTGTAAGGTAAGGTAAGGTCTCTCTCTCTCTCTCATGCAATATATGTAAAGCTATTTTACGACCTAGTTATCGATACACTGAAATCATGTACATGACTATTACAATATTATCGCTTCATAAAAACCTTTCTTTTTTATTCATACTGGTGCACTCTCACACATACAAAACGCAAACACACACACAAATATATATATATATAATATATATATAATATATATATATGTGTGTGTGTATATAAATATATACTATATATATATATAATATATATATCTATATATATATATATTCCATTAACCAGTTCCTTAGATAAGTTCTTCAGTACAGACAAAAATGAAACCGTAAAAAGAAGACAACAGACGTAGCCACGTTCAAAACGTCAACTGTCAAAGGATTAAGGAGTAATCCCCGGTACAGAAAGTTTACGGGATATATATCTGCACAGAGGTTCACGACCTTTCCTCTCCTTACACAAACATACACACATACACACAGCCACACACACACCTTGAGCTATTCTCTCGTTTTCTTCTCCGCCTTCATCCCAGAAGTGCGGATTTCTTCGAACTTTAGTGAAGTCCAAAAGTCACTAGTTGCTCATAATCTAACGTTCATAACATATTTTTTCCATGCCTATAAATTTCACTTCTATTCAGTTTTGTCAGTGTGAACATTCTCTTCAGTTTCTCTCCACAATCACTAGGTAACACTGCTTCTTTTGCTAATACCAACCAGTCCAAAGTCCGCAACCTCTTTTCTAATAATAAAAAATAAATATATATTACCTACTTTCTTGACTTTATCCAACAGCCAGACTAATACCACACTTTTTTCCCGGGAGCCATGTTTCCGTCAGCCTAATTCTATTCATTTCTAAACATCCTAATATAAACTGTGCTTCCATCATGAATATTCTAAATCGTTCTTCAAGCGTGGTGTTTATTCTACACCATACAACCACAGCACCATAGGTTTTGCACAACTATCTGTTTTAACGTGTAGTCTTTTTATGTTCATATCGGCCCCACACAGTATATTCCCTTTACTCTCAAATACTTCTCATACGACAGCTTATCCTTCTGTTGTTGTCTTAGTTTCTCATTTAGAATGATACCTAAACAACTTTCCAGGTGTACTTGCTAATGTTGACACCGAATTTCTTACTGTCACGCCCACACGTGCACGCCCGCCCCCCCCCCCCCTACACATAGGTGTGTGAGCGTGTTTGGATATTCGCAGGCTATTTGAGTAAGAATATTCTCACTGAGAGTAAATTTCAAAAGTTCAGAAACTTCCAAGTATTACATGACGTCAACATGCTCCGGGCTGATGACTCGGGACAATTTACTGTCGACAAAGCCTGGGCTTCACCTAATTCTAAGGTGTCTGTGAGTTATTTGTCCAAGAACTTAAAATATTAATTTGCCAAATCAAGAGTTTTATTAACCAGGAAATCAAGATCTTGTATAAGGTTGCTGATACGAATTTATCATAGTTAAGGTTGTCATGATGAAATATAATACTAGTATATAGAGTAACTAATGTTAGTACTAATTTAATCACTCCTTAAAAGAATAAGGAAAATAAAAATCCGTTTCCGATGACGTCATCGAGCGACTTGATGGATAGAACGGAGTTTGTGTAAGTTCTACTGGATAGTCTGAGCAAGATGTCTGTAAGTTTATAAATGTTCTACCGCTGATTATCTTTAGTTCAGTTTTTAATTAACCAATAAAAGGTGATGTCTGCCAAATTAACATTTTTGTTTTTGTACAAATCTCGTGTACCTGACTCGTTTCAAATTGAGGTATATCTTTAACAAGTCGAAACCTACTTTAAGTCAGGCACAACAGGGAACAGGAATGCATTCTCTTTCATTTAAGGATAATAAGAACACGAAGGTTCGAGGTAAAGCAGATCGATCGTTAATAATCCACAGACAAACAAATTATACATACATATATATATACACATTATATATATATATATATATATATATATATATATATAATATATATATGTGTGTGTGTGTGTGTGTGTTATATAGTAGATGTATGGGTCCTATATGTATGTATAAGTATATATATGTAGTATGTATGTTGTATGTATGTATATAGTATAAATATATATATATATATATATATATAATAATATGTGTGTGTGTATGTATATGTATATATGTACTCCGTATATGTATGTATGTATGTATATGCTATGTATGTATATAATGTATATAAGATATATATATATATATATATATATATATATATATATATATATATACACACACACAAGAAGTCTTCACGAAGACTGGTGAAGATGGTAGTAATTTTCATTATATTTGCTAGTGTAACATCACAAATAAACATGCAAGTGGTTGAAAAGAATATTTGCACCTGACAGGAAAAAGGACGAGCAGTAAATTCATTCGTGACGGAGGTCAATGCTCCATTAAAAAAGCCAGTTTTCGCAAGCAGGTGGGCTCACGCCCTTGCTATCAAGCCACGACAAACTTCCTTCCTTCAAACGTGTGTGTATATATATATATATATATATATATATATATATATATATATATATATATATATATATATATATATATATATGTATGTATATATATAAATATTACCTATTTCTTCTGAAATCATTGGATTAAGTTTAAACATTTTTAGCTTATTTTATAACCATACGAAAGCTGCCTATTATAAGGCTGGGTTCAGTTATGCGTTTCCAAAATATCATTAAAATATTCGCCTGTACAACTTGAAATGATGACTATTTCACTAACGTGAACAAAAATAACAATGTCCAGTAAATATCTTAACCCTTTTTTATACTCTTCGACTCTCATTTTCTGATGCTTTTCCATTTTTACCAATATAAAATCTGCCACAAGACTTCCACGATCCACGGAATTTCATATACACATCCTTTAGTATTATTGGAGTTCTCCGAGTCCTTGTTTTTGAGACAATATCTTTAAAATATCAGTAACTGACAGTAGGAGCAGGGATTCTTATAGGTTTCTCTGCTGTTATTAACATAAGCCTCTCTTCTCGCCCTTAGATCATTGATTATTTTAATATCGGGCCACTTATATTTCTTGCCAGTATTCTTAGTTGCTACATATGCGTACGGATCTTCAAAACATGGATACGAAAACTGTTTCATTTCTTTCACTGCTCTAG
>NC_061106.1:35255876-35268376 GCF_015104395.2 Macrobrachium nipponense
TATCATTCAGAGATCTAGGTGGTTACTGTAATATGCGAAACAGTCATTTTTTGGTGGGGTATTCTGGCACTTGATGTATTTATTTCCCCTTGATTTTTATGTCACAGGAAAGAAAACTTGAGAGCGCGGCAGTATCAAAACAATTCGTAAGATCTGCAGTCAAGTTATTCACTTGAGTAAAATGATCAATCTTTTGGTCATTCGTTTCGTTGCATGTACAGCCCTCCATGGGGATAATTCCCTCCCTGTCGGCCCCTCACATGTTTTCTAAATAAGTTGCTCCGTATATTTCATAATTGCCTTTAGTGTTTTCTCGTCAGTATTGTAGCTCCTGCAGAATAGGAGTCTTCAATTATTTTTTAAATCTGCTTTCTTCCTGTATGATCTTCACTTTAGGCGGTATATATTTTCAATCAGCACAACCTGGATTGTTTTTGTTTGTTTGTATGGTGTTTTTACGTTGTATGGAACCAGTAGTTATTCAGCAACGGGACTAACGGCTTTACGTGACTTCCGAACCACGTCGAGAGTGAACTTCTATCACCAGAAATACACATATCTCACACCTCAGTGGAATGCCCGAGAATCGAGCTCACGGCCACAGAGGTGGCAGGCCAAGACCATACCGATCGCGCCAGAGGCGCCCACAAACTGGATTACCTCAAAGAACAGACACAACCACCTTAACCCTTCAACTGCCGTGAGGAATCAAAGATGAATCCCTTTTACGGACACTTACACGATATCACCTTCAGACATCCGCGCATACCCTTCATGCATTCTGAAAAACTGACAGGGCATTTTCACTCAGTTCCGATCATCCTAGTTACTGGGGACACATCTATTCCAACGTAACTGTTACTCTAGTTAAGCAATTCACGCGTTTTAGGTCTTTCTCTTCACTTCCTCCTGAGAATTCCAAGATTTGTACTTTTTTTCGATTGCTGATTCTCTCGAACATCTCCACATGGTCACACCACATCGAAATACACTGGACTGCATTTTCACTTATGATGACCTAACAATAACTTTGCTCTGTCTCAAAATTTCTCGTTCTTCTAGTCCTGCTTACTCCACATATACTTTGCAAAACAATTAGCCTTGGCAGATCCAACGTTTTTATTGCATTTGCCTCAAACAGCCATGAAGAACTGGGACCTTAACAATCGCTTCTTATCTTCCAACCTGTGCTCCCTTAGAAGCTCATCTTTTTCTTTAAGCATTTGGCAAACCTCTCATTAACCCCCTTGCCTCACTGTTCTAAAGGAAAAAAACTGTTATTCAAAAGAAACTATCCAAGAGATAAGTGCAAATAGAAGACAAACGTTTTACTAGTAACTGCAGCAGCGATACTGACCACAGCGGCATCAATTTTCAAAGCAGGATATTTATTTTAATGCGCACTGATAGTAGTATCTGCTTGAGGCTAATGCACCATTAGCCTATTACAAGGTGTCTCCCTGCAAGCACTTGATACGACGTAAAACGTGTGCTTGAAGCGCGTTTAACACTATGTCATTCTACTAAAAAAAATTCCCTTTTGCAATCTAAGCACAGAAATTATTTTGAGTAAATCAAATTATTTATAAGAGAGTTAAGTGTCGTACATGAGTGGAACCATAAATTGGAAAGGGGCGAAGACAAATTGGAAGCTAACATAATCCGACAGCCATTTGTGACACATTAGTGTCTGTCCACCTCAGGATTATTCGTCGGTTTAAAGAAGACCTCTGAAGTGAAAGTAGACTTTTGAAACTCTTACGAATCGTATGAGGATACAAATGTTACGCTAATCGTGTGTGTTCATGCTTATAATTGACAATTTCTCTCTCTCTCTCTCTCTCTCTCTCTCTCTCTCTCTCTCTCTCTCTCTCTCTCTCTCTCTCTCTCTCTCTCTCTCTCTCTCTCTCTCTCTCTGAGCTGTAAATTGAATTAGGCATACACCCAGAACAGAGCGATAATACCGAGCATTTGTACTCACTTTCAATCCTTCACTGAAAGGATTAGTCCAAAAGCAAACGAGAAAAATAAACACCAGAGAGAATTCGACAGTCGAGCTTTTAGATGAGATATTCTCCTGCAATCCCCAATGACATCGCTATTTTTGGAAAGCGGTCATAAAAAGCTTCCAGATAGACAACGTCAATCTTTCATCTAAACTCGATTAAGATATATGGCTTTATAAAGGTATTGCGCTGCGGAGGGTTTTACTTCATTCTGAAAGTCTAGATTTTGCTCTCTCATTATCAATCTGAACAATTTGCAGACAATGCACGAACTAGCAGAAAGTCTGTGAAGGTGTCCTCCGATTCTCTATGGCAAGACATCTCTTTTTCTGATCATCAAGATATAAATTATTTATAAATGTTCCAGATAATGTCACATTTCCATGCCCAAGCTTCACCTTGCACAAAGAATCACGCGAAAGCCTTGGTTTTTTTCGTAGCTATTTTCGACTTCTTTTTTTTATCACCCGACAATTGGAGAGGTGGTCTAGAAAGCAAGAATAATGCATTTCATTGATTTTGCCCTACTTTTCCGCTTGACTACTTCCCCCAACATACCGTCTGTCAATTCTCCTTAATGATAAATCATTTGGACAAGAATTTCTGATTGATCAGGTCATCAGCTTTCGACGAGAGGAATCAGTGTGACCAAAGGTCCACCAGTAACATTCAGAAAGAATGCAAGCAAAAAATACATGCAAAAGATGGTGCCATTGCTTCTCAGATGGACCAATTAATCAGGAAGATAGGGCTCTTTTTTACTTTCTAGATAACTTTTTGAATCTAGGGTTTTTTTTTTACTTTCTAGATAACTTTCTGAATCTTCTTGTTTTTAATATTTCCTTTGAAATCATCTGGGTTTCCTTTAGTTGTAAAATGAAAAAACACGACTTCAATACGGACAGAAATGTTTCTTTAAAAGTTGTGCTTTAATGCCATTATTTTCTAGTTTTGAAAAATGAGAAAAGGTGACAGAAATGCGGAAAAACAGACAGTTGTACACGGGAGAGAAAACTGACGGAAAAACCACTGCATTCATCTCAAATTTGGAGAGTCTGTTATTGGGTATCCTTGTCTCTGTCAATGATAGAAACCTCACTTCCCTTCCTGCAGTTATGCCCATCATGCATGTCTGACCTACAGAAGATATCATCTGGTATTCGCGGTATCCGCTTGACCGGACACGCTTCCAAGCGATGTGCCGACAGCCAGCGAACTCCAATCTATCATACTTAGGTCCTTTTTTTTTTACAGCTAAATTCCATTAGAGGACCACCGATGGCGGCTTCCTGGGAGGTCACCTTCAACCTCTCCTGCACTCCAAAAAGCCAGTCGTCAAAATAATTAAATCCGCGCCTCCTTTCTCCATCGTCCACTCGGGCTCTAATGGACCGAGAAAATCAGTCATCAGATCTTGGTTGATCGATAAACGGATGAATACTTCTACGACTCTTTCTGTGCTTTTGCATCCATTATTCTGGCATATAAGCATTTTGCACACTAACAGAAACATGATGAATTACGAGGCCGCCGATAAACATCATTCATAAATGGTATGAAGCGTTTTCCTATGACGCAAGACGTCAAGAGACTACAGGGGCTCAAGAAGATTTCTTGGAAAGGTCAACATTTTCCTATACAACTTGGAAAGAGTTATCTGTGACGTTGCCTTTCCCCCTCACTTGCATATCAATTCAAAATTCTACTTCAATAGTTCTTCGGGATCGAGAGAAATCTGAAATATGCATGGGACTAATTAGTGTGGTTTTTTCTTTCTTTCTTTTTAAAGCTCGAACGCTAATGAGGTTGAAAGGATAATTAAAGAACGACATGGTAACACGAATACTTGACTCGACAAATGCAGCAGTAACCAACGCTTGATGTGATGCAAAAAATGAAGGAGAGAGAGAGACTCGAGAGGAGAGAGAGAGAGAGAGAGAGAGAGAGAGAGAGAGAGAGAGAGAGAGAGAGAGAGAGAGAGAACCTTAAACTAGTAATATCATTACTTTCACAATAAAAAGCAACAAGGATAGGTGTGACCCCTGACATTCAACGTTAATCCAACAACATTCAGATACCGAGGATGGCGTACATCATTGAGGCAACAGTTAGAAAGGAAAATATAACCAACAGCAACATTTATGCCAAGGTTAATCTTTTCAATTTCCTTTCCTCTCCCGTCGGTGGAAGATCGATAAACTACAGGAAACTGACAACAACGAAATTGCGAAATGGAAGGCATCTGAAGTCCTGATTTCTCTTCTGTGCGGTGGTTCGAATCCACGAGAGGAGATTATTATCAGCTAAAAAACTCCCCTTCGGTTAACATATAAAAATATATTAATTCCGATGTAGAGCGAATTGGATGTTAAAGGACATTTGTAGCTTAATGCATATAACATATATGTATACGTACATAAAGAATTATCGTATCTGTAAAAGGCAAAAATCATCAATGATCGATCGCTTAGACATGTTTAAGTTCATAGTTAGTTTTTCGCCATTTTTTACACTGCTTTTTAGAACAGCGTAAATCAATTCATATGTACAATTTCAACCTGAAATTCAACGATATCTAAAATTCAGTTCGGCAAATGTAGGTCGCATGCGTTTCAAGAACTGAGCAGAGGAAATGGCTTAAAGTACATATTTTAAATATTCGATACAAAAAATAAATTCATAGCCCGGAATTATAATAATAAAAAAAAAAGTCCATCGCACCTTTTTCCACGTCACGATAAACATTCACGAAAGTATCTTCTGACAAATAGACATGTCTTGGCAACACTGACTGCAGCGGTTATCTACGTACCACAGAGTCCTTTTCGGATCCGGGTACACAATTAAGTTCTTGTATCTGTCGCTGTATTTTATCTATACAACAAACTAACACTTGTGTCAATACGGCCCTCGCCGGGGCAACCGCTCTCAGTATGCGAGCAGGCAATTGCGAAATTAGCAACCTGCATAGACATTGCTTGCTTAGGCTACGTCGAAGTACTTTCAAACACGAGATTTTATAGGTTTGGCTCAGCAGTGCGCCTGCTCCATTAGCGCATGCTCGTTTTAATGTCCTGCTCAGCAGCCGCCTTGAATCACGGCATCGTTGCGATTGGATGTACTTGAGACCACTGGAGAGAGAGAGAGAGAGAGAGAGAGAGAGAGTCAATTTCCCTAGTTCATTCACATCATCTGTATTATTTTCAACAACTTTTGTTCTACGGCATCGTTCAATTGGATGTAGTTAAGACCACTGGAGAGAGAGAGAGAGAGGAGAGAGAGAGAGAGAGAGAGAGAGAGAGAATCATTTTCGTTAGTTCATTCACAGCATTCGTATCATTTTCACCAACTGCTGTTTAAATTAAGGCTATGCAACATAAATCTCAAATTTAACATGTTCAAATCCTATAATCACGAATTCTACCATCCTACGCAAACATAAACGAATAGGCAAAGACAAAAAGAAGTCATCTGCGTATACTCCTTTGCCTAGAGAGTCATGCCCAAGCGGGAAATGAGGTGAAGATCTCGTACTCAAGAGTAACCTCCGTCCATTATCACGGCTGTCGTGCCCTGCCCTTAAAGTGGTAACTGAACCATTCTCAGATAATTTCAGGCCATCGGCGCCATCTCTCTCTCTCTCTCTCTCTTCTCTCTCTCTCAGCGCTGGATAATCAGGGGAAAGGTGTGACCTCCCATCCATCGTCGTTAACGAAAGGGGGGCGGGGGAGGGAGCGTGAGGGCGTGCAGCCACCCTTCCAGAACCGAAGGTCTTTATAGGGAGGAGGGAATGACCTTCGCGCTCAGGAAATCATATACTGTGATCACAAGCGTTTTATGAAGTGTTCATCAGCGGCACCTCAGCCGTGGTGGAGGACATTTCAGTTCCACCTCGTGTAATTAGGTAACCATCTGTTTTGACGAAGCTTCAATTGGATCCTTGTAAGTATTGATTCGTTTTTCACACATTCACAAGCTAGTGACACGCACGGAATTCCAATATCGGCCGGACGTTTTTCGGATAAAAGGTTTGTCAAAGCCCGTAAGTAGTACCCTGTTGATCGGCTGGTTTGCCCTAACGAAGGTCTGACAGGTGTAAGTTATATGGAGACGCCTATTGAGAAGGGAGAAAATATATTCGCATAAGGTACTCTTATGAATAATGTTGCCATCCCAAGCCACATTCGGGTTTATATATATATATATATATATATATATATATATATATATATATATATATATATATATATATATATATATATAATATATATATAATATATATATATATATATATATATTATATATATACACGACTTATGTGTGCGTGAGCTGGCGTATGTATACGTATGTATGCGCTTGTTTTGTTTGTTTTTCAAATTATGACCATCCTACTCGCAATAGTATTTAAAATATATGTCTAACGTTAGCTATGGGTAAACATACATCTTCAATATGACCTTTTATGCTTTTACAAGAGGACAAGCAAGTACTAGACAATTCCAAGGACGAGAATAAAACACCAGAAGACAGATAGCTTACTGCGGCGAAGTTCACGTACAAGAACAAATCGCAAACGTGCGTGCGAACACCGCACAAACAGCAAATGTGCGTGCGAACACAAACACGATACAAACGTTTGTGTTATCACACAAACGCCTATTTCCGAATCCCCTTCACCTTTGCACCGACCCGTTAGCCAGCGAGGAAACGAAACTACAATGATTAGGTTCCCTTTTCTCACGTACCGTACCCAAAATTGCCGAGATGCTGGGTTGCTGGTACCTATGGTCTGTGATTTGGTAAAATAAAACATGGAAGTATAGAAATAACTGCGTCGAAAGGGGAAGAGAACGGTAATTGCGGCGTAATGGAAAATTTATAAACTAAACGTTTTTGCTGCTGTTATCAACTTTGTATAATTTTTTTTAATGAGAGGTTTGCTTTCCCGTTTTAAAATGGGGTAACCATTGAAGAACTTTTTATTTGTCTTTAAAAATTCGATTTTATGTATCTCACTGAAACTATGCCTAATCACTAGCATATCAAAACCGAAGGAATAAATTTCTTGAAAAAATAACCGGAATAATTATGGCATTTGCACAGTTATTCAAGAGGCATTCTGTCAACAGTTTCCCACAGAATTCGTCTTTCTATGAACTCAAAGTTACGTCAACGAATGAAACTTTGACGAAACAATTATTTTGCCAGCTGATTCAAAGTTCCAGTGCAGATCTTTCGAAATTCAGGTTTCGACTTTGAAAAAATAGCGTTCGCTTGCATGTACGTTTTTGAGTCTTGTAACTTAGGTCATGCTGAATGAGAAACAAGAAACGTTGAAAAATATTTCACATGACAAAAGTCATTTCAACTTATTTCATAAAGTGCCACCAATAACGCTTATCGATATTGTCACAGCCATACTTATTAACAGGTCGGTATACAAATTTCTTTTGCTGTTCAATCTTGTTTTTTTTCACTCTTTCTTTCTATGAATCAAACGAAGCAGAAGCAGAACCGAATAGAAAATTTCCTTAGAAGTATTCACTAACGTACTGACTGAGAAAGACTTTTCATACGAACTTTTCTATCATTATTTTGTAATTTAATTTTTCCTTCTCTTAGAATCGGTATATAACTGACAGATTTATAAAAATCGAAATTTATGGCTGTGGCATAAAATAAAATCAAAAGCAAATGCGAATAATAGGCAAATCATAAAAATCATATATGAGCGAATAATTTGCTTGAATGAGCCTCTCTCTCTCTCTCTCTCTCTCTCTCTCTCTCTCTCTCTCTCTCTCTCTCTCTCTCTCTCTTTTTAACCATTATCATTATTTTTTTTAAGCATTATGAAATTTCACGCCAAGCAAAGAGCCAACATCATCTTATGTAAGCGTTAGTTTCTACTAAAGGGAAATACCATTAGATCATAAGTAAAGAAGTATTCGCCTCTCACAATGATAAAATAAGCAAGCGGAAGAAAGAGAATAGCTTAAATTAGAGACTGATAACGTTTTATTTGCCTAACTGTAGATTCGGTTAACTTAAAAATACATAATTTCTTCACCGAAAGCAGGAGTAAATGTTGCATGATACCACATAAAAGGCTGTCGTCACACTTGCGAAAGTGAACCGGAGAAATTCCTTTTGCAAGGCGCTTCAAATGCCTCACTTATCTCGAGATAAGAGTCATATACTTGCTTTCGAAAGCTGATAACTCACTTTTGTTAGGATTTATTAAAAGGATAGAGGGTACGCGCATTACGTTCGTCTCAAGAATGATAAAAGACACAGATTTTGCAGTGGATAAGAAAAGTATATGCAAGTGATAAGAGAAACTCGTATAGGATACGAGAACGTGGTAAACATATGAAAAATACAAGATATTTTATGAACGCGCAAATAGGTGATGGCATAGGTCAGGAAACCAAAAAGCAAAGAGAGAAAATTCCAAAGTGATGCGGGTAAATAAGGCGTCTCCCGACATCCTAAGAATAAGTCGACGCAAACGTCAAGCAGAGCTTTATTCAGAAGTGAATATGAGCCCAAGTCTCCTCTTCCTCTTCCTCTTCCCATTGCCACTTTCCCCCCAAAAAATAGTTGTCTTACCACTTTCTCGGGGCAAAGACAACTTCTGTGCACCAAAAGACAACTTTTGGGTGGCAGCTTCAACATTAGATCTGACGTGAGTTATCACGAATCATCAGTGAAGGGGAACCGAATCAGACGTTTCGCTTTTCTGTTTTTTTTTTTTTTTTTTTTTTTTTTTTTTAATTAACAAAATTCAGTACTGCATAGAAGAAATCAAAGAATTTTTTCTTAGGAAATTCAGTACTGCATAGAAGAAATCAAAGAATTTTTTTTCTTACAAAATTCAGTACTGCATAGAAGAAATAAAAAATATTTTTTTTTAACAAAATTCAGTACTGCATAGAAGAAATAAAAAAAAAATTTTTTTTACAAAATTTAGACTGCATAAAAGAAATCAAAGAGAATTTTTTTTTTAATACAAAATTCAGTACTGCATAGAAGAAATAAAATATATATATTTTTTTTTACAAAATTTAGACTGCATAGGAGAAATCGAAGAATTTTTTTCTTTTCTTTTTTTGTTACAAAATTCAGTACTTCATAGAAGATACCAAAGACGACGAAAAGGCATTAAACGAAAGGTCCTACAATTTAAATCATGCTAAACTGTACGCTAGTAACCGAACTGTTTTTTTAAAAGACTGGCAGGATTCCTATCCAAACACATCTGGACTTCATGTAACGAAAATGCTGTTACTCACTCAGTAATCCTACTTACATTCTTTTATCATCTAAAATATGGCCTTTCTTCTAAAAAGAGTCCTCATGAAAGTGGATATAGCGTCTATTTTTTTTTTTTTCTGCGCAGTCTTATCCAACAAACCTGTAGTTCATCAAGACACGAATTCTTATAAACTGCTGATATGAACAGCATGACTGTCAGAGGGACCATATTTTTCGATTTTTATTATAATACCAAGAATTTCATCATTATGCGTTTCCTCTCATTTTTTCTTAGCTTTTGTTTTCATTCCTCTTTTATAAAAAATCTAACTTTCTTGAAAATTTAAATTGAACATTGGCAGACAAGACCGAAAGGAGATGGAACAGATCTTGTCATGATAAAACTATAAAGTCGCAAACTTGAATATGAAATCTAAGGTGGAAGTACTTAAACTGAAAGCTGAAGTGTCTTGTGGAAGAATCAAATAAAAAAAAGTAAGCTGCAAGTAAAAGCCTTTCTACCTACGAACTTCGCGATTAAGAATCATCACCCCAAACCTCATGCGATTCGGTGCTTAGGATCTATTCCTCCTTCCCTAATTAATTTCCAACACCGAATTATCAATGCGCAGAGAACTGACTCGGCTAACTCTCCATCTTGCTATCTGTCAGAGTGTGTCTTCATTACCGACCAAACCTTGTTCTTCAACACATTTTTATATAATATAAACGTCGCTGTTTTAAGCAATTTATTCATATATATCTATCAATAATTGTGAGAAAATTTCTTTATTAGCATTTCAAGAAAAAATGAATATTGTTACTGGTGTTTGACCTCTCATTTTCAAGTCTTGCTTTATGAATGATTACGAACATC
Organism: Macrobrachium nipponense; assembly: GCF_015104395.2. Classification (NCBI taxonomy): domain Eukaryota; kingdom Metazoa; phylum Arthropoda; class Malacostraca; order Decapoda; family Palaemonidae; genus Macrobrachium; species Macrobrachium nipponense. Next base: position 35,266,014 of record NC_061106.1, read on the forward strand.
CTTTGCTTAAATAGGGTTCGATTACTCCTCCAGACAGCTGTTGGAACTCTCTCTCTCTCTCTCTCTCTCTCTCTCTCTCTCTCTCTCTCTCTCTCTCTCTCTCTCTCTCTCTCAGGATATGTACTCTGGTTAAGAATGAGCATATTTTTTTTGTATGGGGAACACTGATCATCTGCGTTGATTGATGTTGTTTTAAAGGTAATAAAAGTCAATATAAATAATGCACATAAAAAAAGAAGAGTAATCCTTTCTGCAAAAGAAAACAGAGTGGCAGAAGAGTAATCCCTTCTGCAGAAGAGAACAGAAGAGTAATCCCCTCTGCAGAAGAGAACAGAGCGCCAAAAGGTAATCCCTCCTGCAGAAGAGAACAGAGTGCCAGAAGAGTAATCCCTTCTGCAGAGACTTAAGAGAACAGAGTTCCAGAGTTCAGGAATTAAATGAATGGAGAGGAGATAAAAACGTGTGGCTTTTAGGTTGGCCATCTCCACAGAGTACATGGAAGGATAATGAGATAAAGAAGTAAGGTTTTGATCGAAAAAAGACTGCGGTATATGATGCTCTCGTGTTCTAATTTTCAACAGGACTGCCACCGGTATCTCTCAGACTGGATAACTGATCTTTACATAGAGCCGAAATAAATAACAAATGAGGATCTTTTTCATTGAAAATGAATGCGAATCGGTTAAGTGACTGATTTAGTCACCTGGAAAAAAAGATAGCAAAATAACAATAAGCTATCTCGTCTAGCAAAAAATTGATGAAAGGGCTTTTATTGAGACTTGATATTTTTCATTGAAAATGAATGCGAATCAGTTAAGTGACTGATTTAGATGCTTGGAAAAAAAAGACAACAAAATAACAATACGCTATCTCGTCAAGCAAAAAAATTGATAAAAGGGCCTTAATTGTGACTGGATATTTTTCATTGAAAATTAACGCGAATCGGTTAAGTAACTGATTTAGTTACTTGAAAAAAAAAACTGCAAAATAACAATGAGCCATCTCGTCAAGGAAAAAAATTAAACAAAATACATTAACTGAAATTCATCGTCAGCTGCTCAAAGAATATCCTGCTTGCGAACGTAGTCGTAAATTTAAAAAGATGTGCTCCACTAAATAAAACAGGGTTCAATGGGTGATGCTCGCAAAAACTGGTTTAACCTGCACATTCCAAGAGAAGTTTTCAATCACTGTCTGTCTCTCTCTCTCGAGAGAGAGAGAGAGAGAGAAAAGGCAATTTAAATAGTTTGTCCGGAATCCCTCATTCATACATCCAAAGAAATCTATACATTGCAACGAAAATATTTCCCTTTGTAGTCTCCAAGGCTACTGAAAAGATTACTTTAAATTATCTCAATAGCTCAATAAGAGGTTAAGTTCCTTTTTTTACTGACGGCTTCGTGTTTATGGGAAGCGGTCAAGAAATGGAGTTGCCCTTTTACATATATTTACAAGCAAGGCTGTCTTTACAATGAATTAGCTTTTGACTCCAGGCCACCTCCCACTAAATTATGCATTGGCTTATTAATTTAATCTTACCTTATTTTCAAAATATAGCTTCGTGATTTTGTTGTTGTTAATATTTGACACAATGGACTGTTGATTTATTTTTCTTATGCGAGCCTCCTAAATCTATTGCGTCTGATGTCCCACGAGGTAATATTCTGGGACAGTTTGTTTTTAAGCTATACTAATAACCCAAATTAGCCTTGAAAATGATATAGTTCGGTATAATAATAATAACAATAGTAGTAGTAGTAGTAGTAGTAGTAGTAGTAGTAGTAGTAGAGTAGTAGTAGTAGTAGTAGTAGTAGTAGTACACTCTCCCTTAACGCAAATTTAGTGATTTGGCTGAACAAAGATATAGAGTGAATATTAAAGTAGCGGTAGTTACTTGGTTATGTCAGTTTATAACCTTGCAAAACCAGGGCATAATGGAATAACTAATACACCACCCTCCATTGTAACTCCCAAAATTTTGACTATACTACAGTAGGTTCAACCTTCGAGGCAGGTTTTTGTTTTTTACCAAATCAAAATCAAATAATTTAATGCAACCAGACAATTGTCTATTGTACATAGTGTTTCCTATACCTATATTAGCTACGATACTGTTGCTTTTGCTGGATGTGGCATTCATTTGTTTGAGCATTTTTTTTAACCAGGTTCTCGCGTCTTTAATATTCTAGACAAATTTTCTCAAAGGGATGGTCTCCTTTGACTAAATACTGGTAGCTATGATATCAACCATCGTCTAAAGATATCCTGCTGGGTCTTTCCACATGTGCTTGTTTTTCATGTGGAGTCTCCATTGCTTTCAGCGGCTGGGCTTCTAGAGTTTGTGATTGGTATCTGTTGCTCGC
>NC_061106.1:35273376-35274551 GCF_015104395.2 Macrobrachium nipponense
ATTATTATTGAGATCATCCTTACTCATTTCGAACAAGCCCATAGCGGCCACTGACTTGAAATTCAAGCTTCCAAAGAATACGGTGTTCATTAGGATGAAGTAAGAGGAGGTAAAGGGAAATACATAATTCTCTCTTCTTAGCAGCAGACAAATTCTCATTCCTATTCCTTTTTAATAATTGGGTAGGTTGGGATGCTCACATAGGTCAAAACTCGTGGGAGCAGAATGAAGAATTAAGGAAAAATTCAAACATAGAGAGACAAACGTGGTCGATTACATAACACTTGTTTTGGGGGATGTTGGTGGTAGGTGGGACACAAAGAATGAAAGGAATCAGAAAAACGAAAGTGTCCGCAGCAAACAGACAAGCATCAAATGATTCAATGACTGTTGAGTTCCCACTTCCCACAAAATTTCAGAATTCCTGGTGAGGCAACCAAGTTGTGCACACATCATGAACAAGATGCTCGATGGAACTATGCATACTAAGAGTTACACTTACTTAGTACAATAATGTGATCTTTTAAGGAGTGTTACTAAGTACCTCTGAGCTTCCGTTATCAAAATACAGTCTCGAACATTATCAGTAAATTTCAGAGAGGAATAGCAAGAGGAAAGACGAAGGAATTGGTCCTCCAACGAGTTTCTTTCGTCCTAGTCAGGGTTAACGGAGGTTGGCAGAATTATGTAACGCTTAGCACAGACATTTTAGAGAGAGAGAGAGAGAGAGAGAGAGAGAGAGAGAGAGAGAGAGAGAGAGAGAGAGAGAGAGAGAGAGAGAGAGAGAGAGAGAGAGTTCTTCAGGCTAAAGTTTGCCATAAAAAAAATCATTAGTTTTGTGTGTGTGAAGGAATATCAAAACATAATTTCCAGTACATTCGGTGACGCCAAAAAAATAGGAAAAAGACATTTGAAACAAGTAACAGAACATATTTTAGTAAGATTTAAGGCTAGAAAATAGGCCAACATATTTAAAAACGAAGAAAACATAGATAAAACTAAAGAAATACCAGGCTCGGTACTTAAAATAATCATTCTCCTAACATCTACGCATTTATTCAGAGGACAATAGCAATCTTTAGACAGTTAGATTAGTTGTCGATTGCCAATCCTTTTGTGCCACACAATGGAATAACTTCAATGTATCCTTTTGAGGATATTCAGTCACTTTTCCC
>NC_061106.1:35280051-35312419 GCF_015104395.2 Macrobrachium nipponense
TATACTGATGGTAGCATTAGTATATTATTGTGGACCTTAAAGAACATGTATTATCATCATTATGTTTACTAATAGGTCCCAGTGCTTGGGCTTGTCCCAAAATTTCATAATCCATCCATTATTATGTTTAAGTGAACAAAAAGAAAGATTAAAAATACAATAGACAAATCTGGCGTAAATCTGAAATGTGTATCCGCGTTTGTATTGACTGCATCATTAAATGGACTCCTATTTCTTTAGAAGACCCTCAAGTCCAGTCGAGCCACTTTTGACAGCCGGTAATTCGTCGACCTTCTAGATTGTACCATCGACCCCCGTGGTCCACACTGACCAAATTTCAACGTCTGAGTTAAAAATGGTTAACCAACATTGGTTAGAATGCAGTTGCTTTTGTGGAAGCTTGCATTCTCTTGCTGCCCTGTTTGGTTGTGCAAGTATTATGGTTGCACTAAGTAACCCATTTTAATCAGTTCCTTCAAATTCAAGTAAGGTGTATATAGCAGAACATATGTAAGGTTATTCAGTTACTTGCATGATGGTTTCGTTATGAAGGGAATATATATATATATATATATATATATATATATATATATATATATATATATATATATATATATATATATATATTATGTATATATATATATATATTGTGTATATATATATATTATATATATATACATATATATATGTATATATTATATATATATATATTTATATATATATATATATATATATATATATATATATATATATATATATATATATATATATATATATATTACACCTCATTGTGTAATGCATGCAAATTTCTCAGTAGCCTAAGGACAAAGATTGAATTTCCAGTAAGGGACGAGAAATTATTATGTGGGAGCTGACCTATTGTGATGAGTTTTGTCTAGGTTAGTAAACGGGACAGCAATGCATTTCTAATGTTATACCGGTGGGAAAAAATTCCAAGGTTGGCTAAGGAAACTATACCTCAGACTCGTTCCTGAAAACAAGTGTTCCAAATGTAGTGGTAAAGTATCTTATTATGCTTTCAATCAGGTTGCGTTCTCTAAAACTAAAACTGATCAGCCAAAGTAGTCTGTAAATGGATGCGTTCACCAGGATTCATTGACGTCCCTTCATCCATTCTCAGTGTTTTGTCAACACGCGAATATACATATCATCCTCCCACCTTCACTAACACGCGAATATACATCTCATCCTCCCACCTTCGTTAGTGAAGGTATAATAAATAGCTATAAAGTGGAAAACGATAAAACTATTAAACACAAAACCAACAAATAAAATAGTAAATTTCACAGCCTATAAGTCTTGAGCGAGTACCTGGAGAACTCAACCTTCGCCAGACGTTGACGTTGAACAAGAATTTGAATCTGGACTTTTCATTCCAGAGGGTCTCGTAAAAACCATACGTCATCATTATTTTGAGTTAGGTACCCTTCCAGCAGACCGACAGACCAAGCAAAGCATAAATCTATATTGATATGTTTTTGTTGAAATCTTACTATAATGGGCGTTATGTCTTTCCGTCCGTCTGTCATTCAATCACGGCCAAACGGATGGTCCGAAAAAGCATGAAACTTGGCAGGGTTGTAGTGCGGGGACCCATAAGATGGTTTATAATTGGAGGGTTTAACTCCTACCCCCCCCCACCCCCCACCCCTCATTAAAGGGCGGGCGATATGGTTAACTCCGTCACTTTCAAGGGATGGGTGGAAAACTGGTAACCATTAAAGGGAAAAAATAATTTGTTTACAATGAGTTTGAATTTCCGAAGAATATATCTGGGTTAGAAGTTCTACTGTCCTTGGTGGCCGCGAGTTCGATACTAGGCATTCCACTGAGGGTGTTAGATGTGTATTTCTGGTGATAGAAGTTCACTCTCGACGTGGTTCGGAAGTCACGTAAAGCCGTTGGTCCCGTTGCTGAATAACCACTGGTTCCAGGCAACGTGCAAACACCATACAAATAAACAAGAAGTTTCTTCTGTCTCATTGGATTATTGAACGTACGAGAAGAACGGAAAAGGGGGTTTCTATTATTTGTTTAGTATCCAAGTGCCACTAACGAACGGCAGAGTTAGTATGCGATTCTTGGAGCTATTCACAGCCAAGAAGTACGAGTTTGGGCGAATGATAAGTTACATTCTTTTTAAGGGCTGACTGGAGACGAGATGGAAGACGACTGAACGAACTCACAAACGTATATGTAGGGAAATATAATATGTGTCTGTTTGTATGTACGTGTAACGTAAGACGTACATGGACTTAGATAAGACATGATATAAGCGATGCCAAAAAGCATCTGCGGAACAGGTGGCGTATGTACGTATGTATGTACGTGTAACGTAAGGCTTAGGCGTACACGGACTTAGATGAAGGTTATGATATAAACTATGCCAAAAAGTACCTGCGGACCAGGTGACTCCCTTGGATAGTCAAATAACCGTATAAACGCCAGAATAAGAAGGCCAACAAGAATAACACGAGGTTAACAGCGAGAACAGCGCAGCCAAATGCTTCAAATAAGCGACCCTGACATAGAAGGCAAAACAAAGAAATGGCAAAATAAACTATGAATCTGACACTTTACGTCCGCAGAATGGCAAAGTCTGATCGTAAATTATGCGTGAAAATTCCGTTTACGAGGCTGTCAGCAGCAAGGTTCGTTTTATTGGGGAGGGCTAGTAGGAGGTCGCCCATTCCTGCTCATGGATTCCTTTCGGCTACCTCATATGTAGTTTGGACGTCCATTCGCTCGGTTTATATTGTAATTTCTCGGAGCGTCGCCAGAAGCCTTCCCGTCTTTCTCTCGGAGCGTTCAAGGATTGAGAGCCATATATATATATATATATATATATATATATATATATATATATATAAATATATATATATATATATATATATATATATATATATATATATATATATATATATATATATATATATATATATCTATATATATATATATATATATATATATATATATATATATATATATATATATATATATATATATATATATACATGGGGAAGGACCCCAGTATTCATAAGGTAAGCGTGGACGAAACGGAAGGCAGACCCCATTACTCCATTACACACACAACCTATCTCTCTCTCTCTCTCTCTCTCCAAGGAATCACCCTCTCTCTCTCTCTCTCTCTAGCACCGACAATCTCTCTCTCTCTCTCTCTCTCCATTCTAACAGGTAATGAAAATGAGAGAGTTGCATCATAACACAACGTTTATTTACAAGAATGAATAAATCAATTAACCAAGTAATCCAGTCTTACAGTACAATGTCTTAGTCACCAAAGCAAGTCCACACCCCACTGGGAACTCTGTCCCCCGGCATTTCCAGATCCGTCTGTTCCAAAGATACAGAACACATCCCGGTAAGTACACACACAAGTTTAAAGACAAAGTTAATAAAATGGAACATCTTACAAGACATCAAACAAGCCATCCCTTTGGCTAAAGTAAAGGTAACACTTACCCATTCCCAACCGGAATATCACTCACTGTTAAATAAAAATACTTTGGCATCTGCCATCGTGGCTTTGCCTTCCTCCCGCGAATCTCTGTGCAAGTCTTCCTATAGACTTGACTAGTGATACATTATGAATAGAAGAGGCGCACACGCACATACGAATGCACACTTCGACAACGCCTCATATTACTGGCTACAACCAGTTTCCCAAAGGCACTTTGAGAAGAGTTCATAAACTGGGTCCGCTACAGTTGACTCGACGAACTAAGCATTTTTATCTCACGCCAACCCCCCTAGAATCTCATTGATCAGCTACTCTGCACTGTTCAACGCTACATTCCATAGGTCACAGAGAACGCACGAACAATATATTATTAATCAAAATCCCTAGGCCTTACAGATTGCTCGGCCACCTATATGCTAGCCCCCGCCTAGCAAAATTGCTTATATAATACAAAACACTGGCCGGCTTAAAATAAAATAAGTAAAACTGCACGTCTCTGGCATTATAAAATAAAGTCTTATCACGCTTTATCTCCCAATAACACAAGACGCATTTTCTCTCATATTTTCTGCATTAGGATTCTTGAATATCCCTCTTCGCTTGTCTGCAAGTAGCTGAACAGACAGCAGCAGGCTATAGCAGCTGTAGGAAGACGGAATGCCTCCCTCATCGTAGAAGACTCTCACGGCTTCTTGTAGATCCCCAAAAAACACGCTGTAGAATTCTCTCGATCACCCATCATGGAAATACTTGTAATCACCCTGGGGTAAAATAACAGCAACCTCTCGGCACGGCTGGTGGACGTCTTGCTGGTGTCGGGGAACGACTTTTTTCTTTGGGTGTGTTAGTATGTCAGTCAAGTCACTGGTCAATCCAAGAAAATTAACCCAGACATACTACTTCTATCAAACAATGATCTCAAAAAGTCAGAAATACTAACTGAACGTCTCCCAATTAACTCCCTTAAATATGACTACTAAAATGACAAGTCATCATCACAACTCTCTAAGAAAAAAAAACATCAAGTTCTCCCAACAATCTCCAAACTCGCACATCAGCACACACACAACTCAGAAATCACAGCAACTCCACGGAATTCTGCCTCACATTTCGAACTCGAATGTGCTCACAAGAGAAAAAAAAAGAAGACAAAATCGTAATAAGCCCAAGAAAAAAAAAGAAAGTATCTCGTAACATACCCAGACCCAAAAAAATATTCTCTCAAGTTCTGACTTTTAAACAACCCACAAAATTAGCAAAAATCTCCAACTTTTAACAGCAAAAACCCCTTTACTGCTCAATAATTAATCACAATGAGACTTAATGTCAAACTCCCTTTATGTAAGTAACAACCCTCGAAAATACATCTCCCGGTAAAATCAAATCTCCCGTCCAAAAAAAAAGAACTGCTACTTAAGCTCAATCCCCAAATCATATCTCTCATAGGAAAAGGAAGAAAAACAATAAAAAAAAAGATAATCTCAAGTACGTTTCCCCAATCACAAAATACATAATACATGTATAATATGCATAACTCTCGCGTTTTTCCCCAAGAAATGCTCCATGTAAAGCCACGGAATTTGCCAGAAAGCAAACTCTTACACATGCGCTTTCGTGAAATGCAATAGCCAACATTTCCAGATATTGCAAAAATTCTGATCTGTCACCATCAGAGGGAAAGAAACAGCACATCGCTTGTCAGCAGAAAAATCGCCTGCGGACGCATGCTCAAACAATAGCATAAAAATTGTCTAGTCAGACACATAAGTTTGGAAACTCATGATTCTCTAGAAAAAAAAAGGTCTAACTGACACATTTCACAGAATTAACTCCAGGATATGACTAATGTGTTCAAAAATTTGTCTTGAAGACTTATTCTCTCAACATGACTTTTCCCCAAATTATATTTCTCCAAGAATAACACACTTGTGAACATAAAAAATGCACACATATCTCCAAATGACTCGTAATGCAGTAATGTCACTCGCCTCTAAATAGTCACGAAACCAAAAAAAAGAACCACAGAAATCTTCTCTTTGCTCAAAAAAACTCCATAACCACAAAAAGAGGGTCACCCGCCCAAGATTAATACCAACTCCATTATGAGACATCATATCAATAATAACACCACTCCGGTTATAAAAATATTTCCTCCATTTTGGTTAATAACCAACCCCCTTATATTATTCTCTATCTCCAAAGCCACAGTCAGTAGAAAAAAAACACACTCAGGAATAGAGAATAATCACCTCTATTTCGGCAAATACAAAATATTTACCTCTATTTCCCCAATAACTCCATGTGGAACAAAACAAGGCTCCATAAAATATATCTCCAAAAATGTGCACTCAAGGCAACTAACTCACATACTCACAAATATTGCCCCATAATCTCCAAATATGTGTCTCCATTTGCAACAAAGATGGCTGCAAAATAATTGAACTAAACATAGCTCATACCACTATTGGCAAATATCAAAAATGGCCAAAATATATATCTCATATATTATATCTCAAATATAACTCCAAAATAATATATACCTCCAATTATCTCTCCAAAATAATATATCTCAATTCTAACTCCAATTCTCCAAAGAATAACTCAATGTTATAGTAAAAAACTATAAAAACTCTCTCCATTTAGCATAACTGCTAAAAAAAGGCAAAAACTCGGCAAATAAAACTGTCTAGAAAATTCTAGAAAAAATCACCAATGTGCCACAACTCATTATAACAGAATTCACAACTCACAGTGTCTTAGCCAAGACTTCTCCATATGCACTACGACATAAAGCCACTAGTAAAACTTAAACCAAGTGTTTCCTATCTCTCACAAGTTGTCACAAATACAACCAAGGTATTGTGCAAGAAAACTCACAATTTCTGGAACACAAATATCCAGAGAAAAAATGTAGTGCCATAACGTATGCATTCAAAACATGCAAAAAATTCTCCCATATATTACTCTATAGCATCAAATAGCTAAAACACGAACACGTTCCCGAACAATGACTCTAAGTCACGAACTGAGATAATATTCACACTAACTGGAGAGAAAAAATAAACTCAAATTCACCCTTGGTAAAAAAACTTGTGTCAGCGATGGCTAATTTCCAAAAAAGGAGAAAAGAAAAATCAACGGCACCATTAACTATCTCCCGTAACTCACTCGATGTCAAGCAATTATCTGCTGAACTCATAAAAAAAAGGAAAAAAAACTAAAATAATGTGTTGTTAGTTCCTCCCAAAATCAAAAAAGATCTCACCTCCCTTGATAGCATTACGGCACCCACGTATTAGTATATAAAAAAAATCAGTATCAGAAGTATCATTATCACAAAAATCACCAAAAAAATTGCTATCATCAAAATCATCAGTATCAGTACAAAAAATATCACCAATGTTAATGCTTGTCCATTCTCCAAAAATTCAGCACAAAAAATTCAGCAAAAGTTCAGCAAAATTCAGCAAGATTCAACACAATTCACCAAGATTCAGTCAGATTCATCAAGATTCAGCAAAACTCATCCCCGTGAATCACTGAAAATATTCTCCAAAGTTACAAAAACTTAACAAATAATTAACACAAGACTTCTCCCATTAATTCATTGTAATAATTCTCCTTGAATAATTATCTGTAATAATTATCAACTAATCTCCCATGAAATATCTCAAAACTCTCGTAAAACAATTCTCCCGTAATGATAATTATACTTAAGCAAACCCCCCCGTGACACATCTCAAGTACAATAATTATTAATAATAATAATAACTCTTCATAGCAATAATTCTCTTGCAAAAATCTCAAGTAAGGGTGAAATTCAAAATAGCATACACAGTATTGCTGAATCTTATGGCATACAATTTCTCCAGCATGCAACACCATGACATAACACCATTGACCACACACACATACAACACCAATCATCGGCATTTCAAAGTAATTTCTCCAACACAATAAAAAAATAATCTGTGTATCCCCCTTATATTTGTGTCTTTCAAGGCACAAAGAAACATATAACACATCCCGTGCATGTTAACTACTTTTCCCCTCATTCACGGAAAAGAAAAATCTCTTTTTATTTCCTTTCCTCTTCATCCAAGGGAGAAAAAAAAATCTCTTTTCTAAAAAAAAGACTACGGGCATTTCACTTCATCAACTTATCAATCAGCTGATATCTTAGCATTCATGGTCAAGGCCAGACTTGTCTTCAACAGCCCGACAAAGAAAAAAAGAAAAGAAAGGGGGAGTTCACCCACACAGAGAGAAAAAAAAATTTCTCCCCCCCTGAGAACAACCCCTCAGTCGAGCGGCAGAACAGCCCGAGGCATACCAGCAGTATCCCCCATCTCCCCTTGAACAGTGTCTGAGGACCCCCTTCCCAAGGTATACACTAGTGCCCATCCCTGCACTATCTCTCGAGGGAGGCTAGTGGTACCTTCCATGCTACTATCCCCCCAAGGGATGCCCGTACCCTCGCAATGCAAGGCGCCTCTCTGCAGAAATGTGCTGAGCCCGTAAAATTGTGGCCGCTCTGTGTCACTAAGCCAAATATGCTTATCTAAGCACAGTTCCCATGCATAAAAAAATACACTCCTATGTTTTAAACAAAGACGAATGCATACGTCTATTACAAACACGTGCAAATAAAGAAAACACATCACTATGGGGCAAAGACAAGAAAAATTGTTGACCTCTCGAACCAATCCCATTTCCCTGAAATATTTAAACAAAAACCCACTCCTTCAAAACAATAGTTTAACACTCACCACTCCATAATGGGAACAAAAGGAACTCGAAATTCTTCGTAGAATACGTAAATCTCGTCGGCACAATACAAACGCGATCGGTGAGATGACCCCTAGCAACACTCAATTACAAACTAGACTGAGTTGCTTGTCTCACGACTCCCGCCCTGAAGAATCTCGGTACGGGTAAATTTGATGACCCTAATAGAAATTTTCTTTCCTCATCCCCCCATCCCACGGACGGATATTTTCTCTACCCTTTTTATTTTTTAACTGGCCACTCATCTCTAGATTGGCGTTCCTAGGCATAGAAAAGGAAAAAAAAAGCTTTCATATCCCCTCTTAACCGCTGACACCACTATAACATGGGGGAAGGACCCCCAGTATTCATAAGGTAAGCGTGGACACGAAACGGAAGGCAGACCCCATTACTCCATTACACACACAACCTATCTCTCTCCAAGGAATCACCCTCTCTCTCTCTCTCTCTCTCTCTAGCACCGACAATCTCTCTCTCTCTCTCTCTCTCCATTTTAACAGGTAATGAAAATGAGAGAGTTGCATCATAACACAACGTTTATTTACAAGAATTAATAAATCAATTAACCAAGTAATCCAGTCTTACAGTACAATGTCTTAGTCACCAAAGCAAGTCCACACCCCACTGGGAACTCTGTCCCCCGGCATTTCCAGATCCGTCTGTTCCAAAGATACAGAACACATCCCGGTAAGTACACACACAAGTTTAAAGACAAAGTTAATAAAATGGAACATCTTACAAGACATCAACAAGCCATCCCTTTGGCTAAAGTAAAGGTAACACTTACCCATTCCCAACCGGAATATCACTCACTGTTAAATAAAAATACTTTGGCATCTGCCATCGTGGCTTTGCCTTCCTCCCGCGAATCTCTGTGCAAGTCTTCCCATAGACTTGGCTAGTGATACATTATGAATAGAAGAGGCGCACACGCACATACGAATGCACACTTCGACAACGCCTCATATTACTGGCTACAACCAGTTTCCCAAAGGCACTTTGAGAAGAGTTCATAAACTGTCGTACATTGACTCGACGAACTAAGCATTTTTATCTCACGCCACCCCCTAGAATCTCATTGATCAGCTACTCTCAGGTCGTTACCTCTGCACTGTTCTCCACATTCCATAGGTCACAGAGAACGCACGAACAATATATTATTAATCAAAATCCCTAGGCCTTACATATATATATACACATATATATATACTACGTTCAAGAGTTCCATACAAATTTACTACATACCCTTTATCTTTTTTTCTATGTTGTGAATCGTGATTTTTTGTTTTGGTCTTTTATTTCTTACTTTCAAGGATCAAGAGTTCGGTAAATATGTTACAGTAGGATTGTGAAACCAACCAGGGATTTCACGAAATCCCTGAAATTTTCAGTATATATATATATATACTGATTTGTAAGGTCAGAATCGATATGAACTTATAGCGTCTCTGTTGGATGATTGGATAGCGTCACTGACTTTCCTGATTTCGTCCCCGTCCACCTGGACGGTGGTTCGATCCCATGGGGGGACGAAAATTTGGTTATTAACTTAAAATTCCCTTCGGTACCTATATGAAAAATATATCATTTGGGAGGTAAAGTGAATTTAGATATTAAAGGACATTTGTAGCTTGAATTGATATATATATATATATATATATTATATATATATATAATATATATATATATATATATATATAGAGCTATTTATATATAAGTGTATATATATAAATATGAATATATATATGCATATAAATATATATATATATATATATATATATATATATATATATATATATATATATATATATACATATATAGTATTTATATCTAGATAATTATATATATATAGAGAGATATGTAATATAAGTATATATATATATATATGTATAATATATATATATATTATATATATATATACATATATATATATATATATATATATATATATATAATATATAACAGAATCACGAAAAGTTAGGAACGTGGATAAAATCCATAAATAAAGATAAATGCCACGAAGGAAAAATAAACGAAGGAGTTTTTTCTGCGAGATCTTTCGGCTTAAAAGCCCTTTACTGAAGCAGTTACTGCTTCAGTAAAGGGCTTTTAAGCCGAAAGATCTCGCAGACTCCTTCGTTTATATTTCCTTCGTGGCAGTTTATATACTATATATATATATATATATATATATATATATATATATATATATATTATAGTATAGATATATATATATATATATATATATCTATATATATATATATATGTATGTATATATATGTATATGCAACTAACTATTTGGCATATTCTCCTTAAGGAGCATAGCTTCTTTCCACTTATAAACAAAATATGAATGTTCCTATTCGCTTGTCTCTGCCATATTGTGTGGCTACCTATTTAAGGAAAGACAAGAAGCTGCCGCTTGTCACTGGGCTTACATGGAAACCATCCGAAGAATCCTTGACTCACGTCCTCGTATCATGATAAATAGCGAAGGAGCGGAATTCAAAAATTAATAAAGACAAAATCGTCTTAATTTCCCTTTGATTAATGGGCCAGAGCTGAGGCAGGATATCTGAGATGTGGGCTTATGATATCTTGGAAATATTTTTTATATTATGTTCTGTGCTTCGGGATCTCATTTATGATAGAAGTGTTCTGTGATAATTTGTCCAGTAATCTTCAATGTATATACGTAAATGTATGTATATTATTTTATATACATGGATATATACATAATATATATATATATATATAGAATAACTTTGATATATATATATATATATATATATATATATATATATTATACGTATATATATATATATATATATATATATTTATTATTTACATTTACATACATACATCATAAATACACATACACAGTATATATATATATATATATATATATATATATATATATATATATATATATATATATATACAGCTAGCAGCAGCCAAATTTTTTCATATTAATATTTTTTCACATTAGACACACATTGTTGTATATATATATATATATATATATATATATATATATATATATATATATATATATGTGTGTGTGTACACTATGTATATATATATATATATATATATATATATTTATATATATATATAATATATATATATAATATAGCTGGCTGCAGGCAAATAATTTCATATTAATATTTTTTCACGTTAGCACAGTACGATTATGCTGTGAATTTACTTTATGGACGCCACTGTATTTGTGGAGGTAGTTTATTGCATAAAATTAGGCGTTAAAGTAATATGTAGATCATGTGTCGTGTATAGGCCTGTATGACTTCATTGTTTGCGTGAAATCAAATGCTAGCAGAAAATTAATTTGATCGGTTTTATGAATTCTTGCTGTGCGATGAAAATTCATTTAGTTACGAAACCTTTCAATTTTAACATAAGTAAATTAGCGCCTCAGTGGCATGGTCGGTATGGTGTTGGTGTACCACCTTGGTGGCCGCGAGTTCGATTATTTGGCATTCCATTGAGGTTTGAGATATTTGTATTTCTGGTGATAGAAGTTCACTCTCGACTTGGTTCGGAAGCCACGTAAAGCCGTTGGTCCCGTTGTTGAATAACCACTGGTTCCATGCAACGTAAAAACACCATCGTACAAACAAACAAAACGTATTTAAATTTCATTCCCTTTAAAAAAAAAAAAAGTGCCAAGCTGTTTCAAGCAATGCTGTGGTAAAGGGGTGAAATGTTGTTGAAGTCGCGGGTCGTAAAGTTTTAAATTGCTAAATTTTCATTCACAAGCAGAGGGATAAATGTCCATCTTAATGAACACTCGTAGGAGAGGAGGTGATTGATGATACTTATCAAAATGCGCGACTTCTCTTCATGTGATGAATTTATATGTTCCGATATCTATGCCAGCATGAACACAATATCAATAAAGTTTCGATTTCTTTAAAAAGGAAAAATAAAAAAAACTTCTGGTCAGTTAGCCAAGGTGACCTCGTCGTGATTATGGTATTGCGGGTTTGTTTCCCGCTACCGTACATCATGATTTCTTCATATTGCTTTGAAGTTGGATCTCGAGGCTTTGTAGTGACAGGCGTATCCAAAAAAAGATCAAAGAATTTGGGAAGTTAAGAGGGCATTGTGGCTATTACAATTACATATGTATCTGGTAAAAATGAACAGTAATAATAATAATAATAATAATAATAATAATAATAATAATAATAATAATAATAATAATAATAATATCGAAATAGACACCATTAATGAGTGGCAATTCATATCCGTAAGGAAAAAATTCTCTGTGCTTAGTCTTTATTCATGAACCTGCCTTCAGGTCTATCTCACATTTATATACGATTCAAATCCTAGACACTAATACTACACTATTCTTTTTAAATCGCACCGAATGGGTCATTAATTTCCCATTGCACGCCGCACTTGAACTCCTCCAAGCCAGGTCACACCTAATGAATAGTGACCTGTGGTTCTTGCAGAGGCTGAATGTAGAGGTCAGGTCATCAGATTCATCCGTCATCGTCACCTGTCACTTGCCGTCTGACTTTTGATTTTGGTTCTGTAAACTTAACCGACAATTGGCTCTTCGACGTAAGCTGTACGTTTTTATTTTTTTTTTTTTTTTTTTTTGATTTTTTTTTTTGGGTTTTTTTTTTTTTTTTTTTTTTTTTTTTTTTTTAAATATAAAATATGAGCCAGGACTGTCTACCATTAAATTTCGATACCTTCCTTCATTCATAATCATTGATGTTGGCAGTAAAGACCCTTTTAAGTCATTTTTAAAGCTCCATTATTTTATTTCATTCATAATTTTAATTCGTGTAACATATGAGGTTAATCCAAATAGTAGCTTTTACAAATATTATCCTCTTTCGTCTAGAAACTCATTTGCCGTAAATCAGACTAGATAGCCTGTATACAAATAGAGAAAATTTAAATTAGAGATCGCATCATAAATATGCAAGAGAAACATGTGTGCTTAATCTCTTTAACGATACAACATTCACTACGAAGGCTTAAGTAGAGCAAGCAAAACTTCTAGACCATTTCGCCACGAGAAAATAAAATTCTCCACATATCTTCAAGTCTGTTGGCGAGAGGGCGTCCTTTACAGAGGGTACGAGGACACGACCCCATTATATTTTAACCCGAGATGAAGCCTTATATCGTCAAATCATAGTTCAGCGAAGGAGCATTTAAGAAGCCCCTCGGAAAGATCTTGTCAATATCCGACCCTGGACCCAGGGAGAGGACCCACTGGTTGCGGGCCAGCTGTCTCGGCCGACCACGTAAACGTCAGTTATCTGTCACTTGCTGGTATTCCATGTATGCCATTGAAGTTCTTGCCTGCCTTCTTCCTTGGGAGAAATGCAGTCATTGGACACATACTATTTTTAGTCTTTAAATAAGACAGGTTTAATCTGTCGGGTGGCGTACACTCACAGTCGAGCTTTACGACTTGAACTGCAAGATTATTATGGAGTAGAATTTGGACTTTCCTGTATTCTTTTTCGGAACGATAGCAGTATCAAAATATCAAGCGAAATAGTAGAGTCGACTCGCTACATCTGTCTCTGCCAAATACAAATTCCTCCGCTGAAAATAAAGCCATCCTTATATCAGATCACCGGGTTTAGACATGAAAGTTGACTTCAATAATTACTGGTGCATGAAAAGGGACACGAGGAATATCTGGGAGGTGGCGTGGTTAAAGATTTCTTGTTCTTCGTTCCCCCGAAACCAGCTCCTCTGACTGGGAACCAGGAGGGAGAAAGAAAGACCTTTTGACATTCATGATTGTGCTTTTGGAATGCCGTCTCCAACTGATTATATTCAGGCTTCATGAGTTAAAAGGGGCGGAGAAAAACTGAGATCACTTGTTGGAGAGAGTTTAAGTCACCTGGGTTCTCTTTTTAAAGGCCAATTATTTACGTGCGCTGTGGGAGTCCAGAGTTTTTATTTTTTATTTTTTATTTATTTTAAGATTCATCGCTCGGTTGCATTTGCAACTGCGTTGGTCTAGCGTCCTTGGATTACAAGTCTCTTGAGGGGCATTTGATGAATACCCTCGTTTTCTATGCGTTTAAATGATCTTGGTTCTTATCCGGTCCACAACGGTCCCAGTGTCAAATTTGTGGTGTGAATTAAGAAGTCGGCTGAATACTAAGTAAGAGAAAAATTTGAAATTTTATTGGTATTTATTCCCTGACTCGTCCTCTACAAAATGAATACAGAAATAAATAAATAAAAAACAGAAATAATAACTCTGATACCACAAGAGATTGTAGATAACATTTCATCATGATTGCAAAGGACAAATTGAAGATTACTTGCTAACGATAATGAAAGTAAAATGTATTTCAAGACCTCATCAGATAAAAATGAATACTCTTGAAGAATTATCTTTTCATTTCCGTTACTTATTTTGTCCAGTGTACTCAAAACGATTCCTCATTGATAAGGGTACTTTATCTGCTTCTTGGTGGTCCATAGAACTGAGAATTATCCACCGTAATTTTTCTTGTGGTCCACCATTTCCTTTTGTGAGTTCGAATCATTTTGCTTAACAGAGATGAAGTTAGGTTGATTGTGGTTTAGGGACCAAATATACCTTGCAATTAGATGATATTGTAAAGTCGTATTGTAAGGTCACGGCGCGCGTTTCTTTATGTTCCCTACATGTACTAAATTTTCTTTGGCCCTGAAATGACGTCAGCAGATTCTGCAACGAAAAAGGATGAATGTTTTTGAAAATGTTCGCTTCGTATTGTCTGTCGTTACAGGTTTTGCGTAGTTTATCTGATTTCCGCTCTCACCTAATTATAGCTTGTTAATTTGGACACATTTTGCGTGTAGTATGGCTTGTCCTCCACCCCACGACCTATGTGCTATCATATATGTATGCCTGTGTGTGTGTTAGTGTATCACTTGATATAAGAGGTCGTATAGGTTCAACCTAATGAATAGACTAGGAAACCGACGCATATATTCAGAAATGAATGTTAAGGGCATTCATTATTTCTCATGCGTTTATGAACCAAGATACCAGACATGTATGATGGCCAGTTCAAAGAAAAGGATTAACAGTACGTTGCCATCTTCTCTCCTAAGAGTAATGAGGTGAACGATGCGCACGTCAGTGAGAGGAAAAAAATAGCATAGTTAAGATTTATAGTCTGTGGACATTTGGTTAGTTCTATAAATCATAATGAATGAGAGCAGAGATACGCGAAGGAAAGTCGGTAAAAAAAAAAACATGCCTGGATGAAAAATGTGCGTGTATATATATATATATATATATATATATATATATATATATATATATATATATATATATATATATATATATATATATATACACGCACGCACATGCACATACAGAGAGAGAGAGGAGAGAGAGAAGAGGAGGATGAGGAGAGAGAACGAGAGAGAGAGAGAGAGAGAAGAGAGAGAGAGAGAAGGAGAGAGAGAGCACTTCAATGAACGTTTCATTTATAATCCTGAAAAGAATCCTCCAGTACCTACTCACATTAATCACGTTCTCCCTCGCCATGTGAACTTTGAGCTTCACTCCTTCAAGAACTACAGCTACTTCGTTAATCAACCCTCCATCCTCCATGTTACCACTCCTTTATTTCCCAGTATTTTCACACAATCAAAAACTTCCACTTACATTGTTAACATTTTTCATCCATTTTTCATGCAGCCATGTTTTTTTTTACCGACTCTCCTTCGCGTATCTCTGCTCTCATTCATTATGATTTATAGAATTAACCAAATGTCCACAGACTATAAATTTTAACTATACTATTTTTTTCCTCTCACTGACGTGCGCATCGTTCACCTCATTACTCTTAGGAGAGAAGATGGCATCGTGGTCTGTCAGAAAGTTTGGATTTTTGTTTTGTCACTTTTCCTGTGACATGACTCTTCCCGACCTTCGTGTGTGTTTCTTACATTCCATATCATATTTTATGCGTTTATTGGTATCTACAACACATTTGAAATTTAATTGGAATATTTATCACCCATCATCTTTGCTTGAAGTAAAACAGCTCTATTCTTATTGCTCTTTAGTTAGTTATTTATTCTTCATTGGCTATTTACCTACATCGCCTGTTCACATACACTAAGCAGTATCTTATACTACTGGTTCCTATATTTCTTCATTATTCCTCCGCTAAGGAAATCATTTTCTTCCTCCTCCAGAATCAATAGACCTTTCTCAATTAAACAAAGAGTACATATCCTATCAGCCATTCTTTTACACCCTCATTATCATAAGTCAGGTTTGATAATGATCTCTTGAACTCCTGCAGTCTTGTTTTATTGCCCCATTCGGCCCCCAATCATTTCCACTTGCTCTTCTGAGAAGACTTCAGATTAATTCTCAGACTAAGCTGCTCTTTTTCTCTAACTTTATAGATCCACCTCTCTCCACAATGCCCATCACAAGTACAGTTATTTTCATCGCCTTTCAATACATTTCTGTGTTTTTGTATTTTCCAATAGGTCTTTAATTTTAAACTTATTACTCTCACATCCCAAAGTTGCATTAGCTCTTTTTACTTCATACCCTCTTTCTCTTCCACTTTTCTTATCCATCCTCTGATACTTTTTATTCATCTTCTTCACTTTTGCCATTCACCTTATTAATGCCCATCCAATTTCTTTCATTGAACCCTTATTGTAGTACCCTATCGTCAGGCCATTCCTTTCTTCCTTTACTGTTATTACTTTGTATTCTTAACATTTTCTGGTTCACCATTTGCGTTAATTTCCTATGCTATAGTGTCTCCTTATCGAGCACACCTCAAACTTATGGTTCTGTGATCACTATTTTTTTTTTTTTTTTTTTTAGGTCTGCAATGATATACTTACAGTGAACTATCACTCCCTTTTGTGACTCTTCCTTCCCTTTGTGAAGAACTGTACGCGCGCGTATGCAGAATGTATGCCCTTTCAAAAAATAAATGAGGAGCATCATAAACTTGTTGGTATCAGTTTCGCAGATCTCATCTCTGAATCCTTTATTCAGATGTTGGAAAAGTGTTAAGGTGAGTTGCCAGCGTCTCATGTGCGTTTATGGTATTCACTAATGGAAAGGGAAACCAGTCCTTAGTGTGAACTTAGAAAGAGAGAGAGAGAGAGAGAGAGAGAGAGAGAGAGAGAGAGAGAGAGAGAGAGAGAGAGAGAATGAATAATTCAAGAAGCTATTCTGGGTTAGTGCTTGTTTATTGCGTCGAATTCCATTTTTGGTGTTTTTCTTATTCTGTAGATTTCCGTTGTTAATAATTGCAACATATATATATATATATATATATATATATTATACATATATATATATATTATATATGTATGTATGTATGTGTCATAGGTATATTGTCGCTACCCTTGTCATATCAGAACATTTGTAAGAAAAAATAGAGAGATTCTTCTCTGGTAGCGAGAGTAGGAACTTTGTGACGTCATACGACAAACACGGATGGGACAGGCAGTGGTAATAAAAGATTATACTAAGCAATCAGTCGAATGGAAAATTTAATGTGGCATTTTTTGTTTTAATGTTTTGACGCTTTACAATGATGAAATTATAAAATGCTCAATTTCTTGCACGATTGATTTTCACACGTTTTTCCCGCTCGGCAAAGGTCAAAAGAGTCTGGTTTAACTTCACTTTCTTTTATTTGCTACTCGGGCAACTAAGAAAAGATTATCAAGGCAACTTGAATGTCTTAACGAAAATACAGGAAGGAAAATAAGTAATATTCATAAGCTTTTGATAAATATTTTCAGCCCAACGTACACAGAGCAAAAACCATAAAAAATCAAATATATATACTATATATATATATATATATATATATATATATATATATATGTAGATATATATATATATATATATATATATATATATATATATATATATATATATCTATATATATATATATATATATATATATATATATATATACACATACGTATATATAGAATAATAGAAAAGATAGAGAATTGACAGGCAATAAATTACCATTCAACTCCATTTTTATAAAAATGCAGAAAAACCAAACTCCTTTTTTATAAAAGAAAAAAAACAGAAAAACCCAGAATACCCAAATCATTTTGGCTTAAAGATAATAATCCAGTGTAAAACAAACAGGACAGCTAAGCCCTGTGACTGCGAAGATGTAATATCGGAACTTTGAACACAAGCTTAGATGTTACAATCTGATGTTCGTTCACACATCCGACTAATCCTCTTGTAACGAGTCTTCATATTTACAAAGCTTAATTTTCTGAGGTCATGATTATCACGCTCTCTTTTGTTTTGCTTGTCAGAGTCGTCAGCTCAGGAGACTCGGATATTGTAACTGTTTGGCGTTTTGGCATTATATATTTAGAATGTGTGAGAAGAGGGTGGTTTAAAATGCGAAAAGTACAATAAAGATTTTACGATGATATATTTCCTCACAAGGGGGATAGTGCCGTTAGTGTCCCTCATGCGGTGTACTGTAGGCATTACTTAAGATTCTTTGCAGCGTCAATAGCGCAGTCTTCGCCTTTTTATACTGCTGTTCATGTTTTTGACAAAAACGGTAAGACTTTCTTGAGTATATCGTAGAGAGATTCATCGATCTCCTCGAGCCATTCTCGGCCATTCCATTGAGGAGTGAGAGATGTGTATTTCTGGTGACAGAAGTTGACTCTCGACGTGGTTCGGAAGTCACGTAAAGCCGTTGGTCCCGTTGCTGAATAACCACTGGTTCCATGCGACGTAAAAGCACCATACAAACTCCTTCCCGAGCCAAAACAACAGTTTTCAAAATGAACACTTTTATTTTATTTTATTTATTTTATTTTTTTATTCATAAACTTTAACCTCAAATCTGATAGAGTTATTAGGAGTGGAGTTAACAATTGCCGTACACTACTGAGTACATCAGTTGGTTTAGTTGCGTGCAAGTACAGTTGTACGTTGCAATTTTTACAAAGTGCTGCTCGGAAATCAAAACATCGGACCCCATGGGGTTGTTTGACTGACAGCGAGATTGTAGATTGTCACAGAAGACAAATAGTAAGAGAGAGAGAGAGAGAGAGAGAATTATTGATACTACCGAATAAGTAGACTGCTTCAGTTTCTCTTGACCTCACAATACAAAGCTAATGATTTCACAATTATTTTCTGCATAAAGATTCAGAGCATCTATCTATACGAAGATAAGAGCAGAACTACAGATGGAAAAGATTACGATAACTGGTTTGGAGAACAGTGTCTTTTTTTCTGAAGGAAATTAATATTCTGGCAAGAGACGATAAGCATGTAAGAATAGCCCAGATGTCAACTGAATTACTGCGCCCTTTGTTTACATTACCCGTGGTAAACATATACTCACGGTGAGCAGTGAAGAGAATATAGTGTTGCACTTACACAGAATACTAAAATGATCACACTATCCCTTTTAGAGAAGCTTTGGTATGGGGACTCATTCCACACTGAATCTTATTATGCACGGTGGAAGAGGATTGTAAATAAGGCCGCTATCAGTGGCTAACTAAAACATTAACACCCAAATAAAAAAAAATAAGATAATGACGCCAGATGCAACTTAATGAGGATAGTGATATCAGGGGTGAACCGTCGTTTCTTTTTCTTTGTTTTAGTTATTATCAGGTGATTTTATTTTAAGCATCCGTGTTGGTCTGTTTGTTCGTATGTCAACAAGATGGAATTTCCATGAAACTTTGTAAACACTTTCGCATTGGGAGACAACTATCATTTGTATTTTGATGATCCAAAATAGGCGGAGCAGCGCCTCAGTGGCGTGGTCGGTATGGTGTTGGCCTGCTACCTCGGTGGCCGCGAGTTCGATTATCGGGCATTCCAATGAGGTGTGAGAGATGTGTATTTCTGGTGATAGAGGTTCACTCTCGATGTGGTTCGGTAGTAAATAAAACCCAAAGTAGGGTTATGTTTGTAATAATACCGGGAAATGGTAGAGATGAACCAAAAAACTCCTTTTTACTGGAATACCTATTAGCTTGTTAGGTAAATATGGCCAGCATATATACTTATTTAACTGTGCTGGTTATTGTGCTTCGATTATATTTTCATTTGCATTTTTATATACTTCACTTTTCGAAGCTGATTTTCTCCTGTGTGCTCTCCACCTGTTCCCCGTTTGTTATTTTTAATTGAAGATAAAGATGAAGACGATAAAGACGCCGTTAGCGCAGTGTTTTGCAACCCATCATTTGGTTTTCATTTTGTGGTCGTTATGGACGATGATTTCGTTGTCATCTGATATTTTCTGTCATAAAAAAAACCTTCGGTTTCACATCGCTAGCTATTTATTGCAAAAATTTGAAACCATGACGATCAATGTTCGTGCATTATCATTAACACCCGCCCGGACACACATTGCATATTTATAATATATATATATATATATTATATATATAGTATATATATATATATATAGTATATATATATAATATATATATATATATATTATATATATATATATATATATATATATATATATATATATATATATATATATATATATATATATAGTGTGTGGGCGTGTCAGAGAAAGAGAGAAGGAGAGAGAGAGAGTGGAACAATTTCCATTGCTGTTTTTGTCTTTACGACCATGTAGCTTAAGAGTCCTTCTTAACGTTTGACAGATTAGAATACATTTACGCCATTAACTAATGTCCAGAGACAAAGACCTTACGAAAATGAACAAATGTATGTGTGCTCTAAAAGGCGGCGTCTTACCTTTTATGGACGAATGAAAAACAGAGAGTGTCTCTTTGCTTTTGCTCGTCATCATTATTGGTGTTCCTTCGCGAAATTCAGCTCGGTGTCCTCGTGCTTTTTCTAACAAATACCATCTCTTAGGCTGTTTGTTCCTTTCTCTGAGATTATTTGGTTAATGCGATGAACAAACGGAGATCAGGCTGAACTGAAAAAGGATTTTGCCTCGATTAACTGTAGTAAGTCTGTTGCGCTTTTAGGTGTCGTTGTTGGAAGAATCTTCCATCTAGCTATTTCCGATACAATTTACGACCTCCTTTGGTATATCTGCTGTTTTCTGTTTTTATATGACAATCCCAAACTATATATATATATATATATATATATATATATATATATATATATATATATAATATATACATATTTATGATATATAAACATATTATAAATTCTATATCTATTATAGTGTATATATATATTATATATATATCATATATAATATATATTAATATATATATATATAAATTGTACATAATTCTTGACATTGTGAAAGCCTAGCCAAATTCGAAATGAATTTTCTAGCATTGTTATTGGAAGGGCTGTGGGAATTTAACAGCGAAGAGGCCACAGAGAAAACAAATCGTTCTCCTTCCAAATCACGAGAGCTGCTTTAAAAAAAAAAATCCACCTTGTATTCTCTCAGCACTTCTAAACTACATAATTTACGGTCTATCTCCTATGAGGAAATATGCAAATATTCAATGAAAAATGCCACAGATCTTATCTGCGTTGTGGTCTCGGCGCTGATGAAAGAATATGCAAAGTGGTCACTATAAAATCCGATTACAGAGTCGCTGGCATAATGAGCAGAGAGATTGCTGCAGTTGAAGAACGTTATCGAAGTCGCTGCTAACGCCCGCACACCGGCGCACACCGGGGCAGAAAGCGATGCCGGATCTGACATGAGCACTTGATGAAGATTAAGTCACTCAGCAGGGAAAGACCAGAGAAGGAAACCGTCAGTCAGTAGGACGGAGTCTGTGTATACGTCACGGGGTTAAATTTAGGGAAAGACCAGACAAAGAAGCCTTTAGTCTGTAGGACGGAGTCTCCTGTTCTACGTTTCACGGTGTTAAATTTTCACAGAATGCTCTGAAGATGACACAGAATATATTATGATTGCCAGCGTATTCAAATTTTATGGTAATACGTGTTCTCAGGGATGTTTTTGCACCGTTTTCTGTTGCCTCACTGGGAATGATGATTAGAAGTATTAACAATCGGCGTGTTTCTAACGCACAAAGACACGCACACACGTTATCTATCTATCTATCTATCTATCTATCTATATATATATCTATCTATATATATATAATATATTATACATATATATATATATAATATATATAATTATATATATATATATATATATATATATTTATATGAATAATTATCACATTACCGTGATTCATATAGATCATTCGAGCTACAAATGTCCTTTGATATCTGATTCGCTCTACCTCGGAATCTCGGAATTGATATATTTTCATATATGTACCGAAGGGGAATTTTTAGTTGATAATAATTTCGTCCCCTCATGGGATTGAACCACCGTCCAGTCGGACGGGAACGAAATCAGGTCGGCCTAGTGACGTTATCGAGTTGGCCATCAACTAAAAATTCCCCTTCGGTACATATATGAAAATATATCAATTCCGAGGTAGAACGAATCAGATATTAAAGGACATTTGTAGCTCGAATGATATATATATACATAGAAAGATAGCAACGAGAAAAACGAAGCACCGAGGCTTCTGTGCCAGTGCAAGAAGAAGCTACTGTCAAGGAGTTTTCTGCACAGGTGTCTCATTCATAACTGATTAGTTGATTAGAGGGAACAGCTTAATGTTACGAACACAACACACACCCACACAATTGTGTTTGTGTATATATATATATATAGATATATATATATATATATATATATATATATATGACTGGTAAAGGTGTTCTGTAACAACAGAATTCCATCTAATAAAAGGAGCCCATAAAAACACCAAAATGTAGAGAGAAAAGTACTATAGTTTCAGAGACTGCTGTCTCTCTCTTCAGGTATATGAATGAGAAAAGTTTACAGAAAAGGTGGTATTTATACCAAGAGATTCGTCCACAAGTAAGCCAATTTAGGTCACCCCCGCTGATAATCTTCCTTTAATCTTCTTAAGCGTTGGTTGAATGAACACTGCGTCGACGATGTCTGATGTCCAATTCCCTTTTGAGATGTCATTACCTGCTTCTCTTTTATTAAGGCCGATTCCATCATTTGACTCTTGTACCGGCAGTTGCTGCTATAAATTACACGTGACATATTCCAGTTTATTCTATGGTTATGTTCATTTATATGATTGATGAAAATAGCCGAGTTCTGTTGTCCATACCTAACTGACCGTTTGTGGTTGTATTAATCTCTGGGGAAGTGATTTACCTGTAAATCCGATGTAAGATTGGTCACAGTCCTGGCAAGGGATCTCATATACCCCCGAGTCTTTGGGCGATGTCTTTTGTTGGACGTTAATCAGGGATTTGGCTAAGGTATTTGGGTAGGTAAATGCAAAAGGGTTGGATTTCCCAAGGGTGTGAGTACTCTCTTAATCGTCTCCAGGTGGGGAATTTTATTTTATTGTTGGGTGTGTCTCTTGGTCTTGTCTTTAGGGGGTCGGTAGAAAATTACGTTTGCTTTTTGAATTGCTTTCTCCAATTATATGGTCAGGATACTTTAAAGATGAGAGTTGCTTGCGAATTAGTTCAAATTCTTTTTCCAGGAAATCTTGGGAACAAATTCGTAAGGCTCTTAAGAATAGGTTGCTAGCTAGACTTATCTTGATAGTATTGTCATGATAGCTAAAGTAGTGAATATATGAAAGTGAGAACGTTGGTTTTCTGTATATGGTAAATTTGTATTCTGTCGTGTCTCTGCAATCAAACCCCTTCCCTCTATCACACAAGATTTTCCTGGAAGAAAGAATCCACCGAATACCTGAGAAACGGACATCTTTCGTGGCTACGCAGAGTGATATATGGAACTCAATCTAATCTTCGCCTCCTCACTACGGACCACGTATACAGGTATCTGATTTCATTCTGTTTCCGACATTGCTGCCTATAATAGAGCTGACTCATTCCAACAGACTTTTACGCAAGTTAAATAACCTAATAGATATAGCGCATGGAATAATCTTGAACAACAAGACAAAGTTTTTGTTTTAAACTTATCCAACACCCCCCTTACTGTAAATCAACATTTAGTTTTAAATTTTAGGCTTATCCTTTGCCCTAATGCCAGACCGCAAAAACAACCTAGACTTCATAGTGGCTTTTGATAAATTCATATCTGACAAAAAGAAAAAAACGACAGCCGTGAAGAGATATGTTTAAAAGGAGTGTTACTAAATGCTTTAACTGACCTTCATAGAAATATCCTGTTCCCCGCAGATTCATGATAGCCATCCACTCGCTAAAAAAAGTTTAGATGTTATAATAAGTAGATCCGACAAAGACGGCAAAATTGTAATAATGGACAAGACTTCTACCTCGACAATAAAATCAACCAGCTCCTTAGCGACACAAATACTTACGAAAAACTGACGAAAAATCCCCTCCAGAACGTTTCCCACAGAATTTTTTCGGAAAGTAAGATTAATTGGCCAAGACAAAAAGAGTATTGAACTATTAGAGAAATTTAAAGTAATTAATCCTAAATTATCCTACTTTTTATGGTCTTCCCAAAACCACAAAGACAATCTTCCATTCAGACCCATCGTTTTATGCGCCGGAGCTTTCAATTACAAAATTTCTAAATGGTTAGCTGGCCTCCTTTCTCCTTTTTTAGGCACTTGTTTCTCCCAGTCACATCAAACATTCGGAAGACTTTTGTCACAAATCAGAGAAGCACATATCCACTTCACAACATAAACTTTTAAGCCTTGACGTAGACTCCCTATTCACAAAAGTACCAGTACAGGACGTTCTTCAGTTTTTAAGGGAAAAATTATCCCCCTATTCAGATCATTTCCCTTTGGCACTTGACAAAATAATAAAGTTAGTTGAATTATGTGCATTCTTAATAACGTATTTTCATTCGGGGAATCATTCTACAAGCAAAAATTCGGGTGTAGTATGGGTAGTCCTTTAAGTCCTATTTTAGCCAATCTGTACATGGAATACTTTGAAACTACAGTAATAAATGCAATAAAACCCAAAAACATGCTGTGGATGAGATACGTGGATGACATACTAACATTTTGGGATAATAAGTGGGGTAATTTTAATGAATTCCTCTCAAAATTAAACGCATTAGTGCCCAGCATCAAATTTAAAGTTGAATGGGAAACAGACAACAAAATTCCTTTTCTTGATGTTTTAATAATCAGAGACACGACAGAATACAAATTTACCATATACAGAAAACCAACGTTCTCACTTTCATATATTCACTACTTTAGCTATCATGACAATACTATCAAGATAAGTCTAGCTAGCAACCTATTCTTAAGAGCCTTACGAATTTGTTCCCCAGAGATTTCCTGGAAAAAGAATTTGAACTAATTCGCAAGCAACTCTCATCTTTAAAGTATCCTGACCTATAATTGAGAAAGCAATTCAAAAAAGCAAACGTAATTTTCTACCGACCCCCTAAAGACAAGACCAGAGACACACCCAACAATAAAATAAAAATTCCCCACCTGGAGACGATTAAGAGAGTAACTCACACCTTGGGAAATCCAACCCTTTTGCATTTACCATACCCAAATACCTTAGCCAAATCCCTGATTAACGTCCAACAAAAGACATCGCCCAAAGACTCGGGGGTATATGAGATCCCTTGCCAGGACTGTGACCAATCTTACATCGGATTTACAGGTAAATCACTTCCCCAGAGATAATCAACACTAACGGTCAGTTAGGTATGGACAACAGAATACTCCGGCTATTTTGCAATCATATATAAAATGAACATAAACCAGAGAATAAACTGGAAATTATGTCCACGGTAATTTATAGCAGCAACTGCCGGTACAAGAGTCAAATGATGGAATCGGCCTTAATAAAAGAGAAGCAGGTAATGAACATCTCAAAAGGGAATTGGACATCAGACATCGTCGACGCAGTGTTCATTCAACCAACGCTTAAGAAGATTAAAGGAAGATTATCAGCGGGGGTGGACTAAAATTGGCTTACTTGTGGACGAATCTCTTTTGGTATAAAATACCAACCTTTCCCTTTTTGTAAACTTTTATTTCCCATTCCTATACCTGATAAGAGAGAGTGACCAGCAGTCTTGAAAATGAAAATAGTACGTTTTCTCTCTACATTTTGGTTTTGGTTTTTATGGGCTCCTTTATTCGAGATATATATATATATATATTATTATATGCGTGTGTGTGCGACTGTGAAATATTTTCTGTTCAAACAGAATTCCGTCAATAAAACAATTGAAGAAGGAAACAGTTGTGCTCCGTAATATAACATTAATTTTCTGCCTTTTAGCGGTTTCATGGGCTTTATTTTATTTTATATATATATATATATATATATATATATATATATATATATATATATATATATATATATATATAAAACCGAAGTAAATTTATTTTGTTGCCGTATCTCAAACTTTTATTTTCCAACCAGTTCAGCGACGATGTCTCGCACAAGCCAGAGACTTGACGTGGCTACACCCACTGCAGCAGTCCACGTCTAGAAAATGGTTACCCAAGATCTCTGCTCGATACCGTTTTCTCAGATTAGTAAGGGAACCCTTCACCTCCTTTTTTTTTTCTTTCTTTCTTTTTTTTTTCCTCCAACTTTCCGTTCTCTTCCTCGTCTTCCTCCTCATTATTCCTGCGTTTTATTCTTAACCCTCGAGACCCTACGCAATGCTTTCCTTTTTCGTGTTCCCTCCGGTGAGAGGAAGCTCCTCTCCATTGGTATGCAAAGCGAGCGCAAGGCTGCAGACTCCGAGCTGCATACCGATGAACCCAGCTTCGCCATTATCGTCCTCGTCATCATCGTTGTCTTCGTCATTTGCCTCGTCCTCTTCTTTCTTCTTCTTCCCGCAGGAAGAAGAAGAAGGAATTCATATGCGCGATGCGACACCGTCTTTGGACGTGATCATGACACCGCTGATTGCTGGTGACGACGTTTTTGAATCGCTATTCCCTACTCGTAGGTCCTATCGTATCTCGATGTCAGGATTTCGATAATTTGTTGTTTACGTTTTTTTGTCACGAGTTTTAATTCAAGAGTAGAAGGAACATAACCTGCAGGTTTTCATATAAGATTTGATTTAACATTTTATTAATCTCTCTTTGTCTCATAAACAAAAGACAAATGAAATATCTTCATTAATAAAAACAAAAGCCAAACTCTAAAAGGACTGCTGCATTAAATAGAAGCCAACTCTAAACGACTGCTGCATTAAAATTCTGGACACTACCTTAGAACTCGTCTAGTAGGGCAGCCACTAGAAAAAAAAAATGTCCATCACTCAAAGCGAGGTTTGATAGGGTCAGTTTTTGATTAGGTATACCCAGATAATCTTTTTAATATATGCTCATTTAAAAGATGATGGGCAAAATCTTAATTTTTCGGAAAACGTGCATCCGAAGCGTTTGCCTAAAAGGTATTTCACGCAACGCTCTAGAACCCAAAAGGACAAAGTAAAACTAATGACTAAGAGTGATATTTAGCAGAGGAGGTATGAAGTTTGATGAACCAGTTCTTAATAGATCAAGTACATCTCGTCTTATGAATATTAATGCATAAGCTACAAAGAAAGAATACGATCTTTATGGGAATTATAATCATAAGCTGATTATGTATATAGCACCTTGATTATTTTGGAAGCAAATTTACGGCAAGATATAAATGAAACTATATGAGTAAAGGAGTGCCCACTTATAAAACCGTTCTAGACAGAAGGTCTGCCACAGCTGTGTGGTAGATTAACACGCATGTGGAGAACTGCTCAAGATAAGTTGAAGGCTTTAAGTTCCCTTTTCGTAAAAAGGAGAGGAGTATGTGAGCTGGAAGTGGAATATATGACACTTTAAAATGGTGCAGCGCTGTCCAGGAAAAAAAAAAACTACAGATGAAGGTCAGCGGGTTTGAAAGCGTCTGTAAAGAAGATTAAAGGTGCTCGTTTTGCCAAAGTGATAATACATAAGTCACTATAGTAAATTCACATCAACCGTGATTTGATGTCTAGGCCAGTCCCTTACGACGCTCCTGATTGGCTGTTGATAAGCCAATCACAGGGCTGGAAACTGTCTCTCTCGAGAATTTACATGGGTAGGATCTATGTTCCACTTCTCCTGAGGGATACGTCTTTCGAAAGTATCCCTCAGGAGAGGTGGAGCATACATCCTACCTATGTGAACTCGGAGCGTCGTAAGGGACTGGCCTAGACATCAAATGCATGGTTGATGTGAATCTGCTATAGTAACCAATAGGAAGGTGAGGGACTTATGGTATGGATGATGGATGATCGAGTCTTTTAACTAATTTATTATATTTCTGGATGTGAGGATAATGATAGAATGAATGGTAATGTGAACGACAAAGTACAGATAATGGAAAATGCAGCAGGAACTACGAAGTGGAATATCCATTGAGGGACACCTTTGGTATGTGAACAGATAATTTGGAAATGATTCCTCTATAAGGATCCGAGGTGTAGGTTATGAATGACTGGGGTCGAAAGGATGAGAAAACTGTTAGAATGCTGAAATGAGATTAGGTATACAAGGGAGTACTAAACGTTTAAAGGCCTACCTGTGGGAAAAGAGATGATGCGGTACAAAACTTTAGCATTATTGAAACATATGAATACTATTCAGGAATTTAATTTCGACATACAATACAGGTTAGATTTTTGAAAGGGGTATATGCTGAGTGTATAAAAATATTCACAATGCTTATTCCAGATAAGTTAAAATGGAAATTAGTTTTCCAGAGCTGACAGTCCTCATTGGCAAGTATTCGTCGAATTACCTTACACGTAGTCCAGCAGTATTTATATGTTAAGACCAGCAATCGATCTCATAGGGGAGGGTGAGGGTGGGGCCTCGGGGACTGAGTTGGTGGACGATTTTTGCCCTATTGACCTGAGCAGTTGATTAATGTAGCTGGAGGTTAAAGAGGGATAAAGAAGGGCTTTTGTTCAAGTGTCTGTCTGTCTGTTTGTCTATTTAACTATTTACCTATATATATTACGTACACACACACACACACACACACACCACACATATAGATGACTAGAGAATATAATATATATATAATATATATACATTTAATATACATATATACATGTATATATATGTATATGATTTTAAACCGCGAAAAGGTAAAAAAAGTGCTAATTGTAAGTACTTTCATCTTTAATTATATACATATATATATATATATATATATATATATATATATATATATATATATATATATATATATAATTCAATATTTTTACACAACGTTACTAAGAAACATTTTTTTTTCTTCTTGCATTAACAACTTACCGCCTCTTTTCATGGTTTTTTCACTTGCCTCAACTGTCACAAAATGTCCCCAACAACCCTCAGAATAGCACGTTCTTCTTCTGTTTTGCAAACGTGGTTACAAACTTATATTGTTTCTAGAATGACGCTAGTTTGCCTTGAGACTGCGTGATGTACGCGACCCATGACACAATCTCGGGAGCAGCGACATCTTCACGTGTTGCGGTGAGGTACAGATCCCTTATCTAAGTGTTATATGACATCTATGGTCGAACATGTTCTGCTAGACAATCTTCGTCATAATTTTGCTTTCACTCGTTGGTTGGTTTCCA
Organism: Macrobrachium nipponense; assembly: GCF_015104395.2. NCBI lineage: Eukaryota > Metazoa > Arthropoda > Malacostraca > Decapoda > Palaemonidae > Macrobrachium > Macrobrachium nipponense. The sequence continues at coordinate 35,309,989 of NC_061106.1, forward strand.
TCTTCCCTCTCACTTTCTTGCCTTTTCCTACTTGTTTTTGGTGTCAGCATTTTGTACGTTCTCTGACAAAGGCATTGTATCTTGTTTTGGTATTCATCACTCATCATTTGTAGCCTCTATGCAAACATACATACGTACACACATTATATATGTATGTATATATATATATATATATATATATGTATATATATATATTATATATATATATATAATATATATATATATATATATTATATGTATATATATATATATATATATATATATATATATATATATATATATATATATATTATATATATATATATATGTCTGTGTATTTATATACATTTATATACTTCATATAAATACTGAGGCTAGAGGGCTGCCAATTGGTATGTTGCTCATCCACCCTCCAATCATCAAACATACCAAATTGCAGCCCTCTTGTCTCAGTAGTTTTATTTCATTTAAGGTTAAAATTAGCCATAATCTTGCATCTAGCAACTATATAGGACAGGCCACAACCGGCCTGTGGTTAAAATTTCAGGGGCCGCCGCTCATTCAGCATTATACCGAGACCACCGAAAAATATATTATTTTCGATGGCCTTGGTTATACGCTGTACAGAAAACTCGTTTCTATTTTACCCAAAAATTTGATATCTCGTTCATTCCTCGTACAAGTGGAATAACAGTGTCAATCGAGGTTGTTGTCCGGAGATAAAAATAATTCGCTACAGAATCAACTCGGTAGCAGTATCTTTTAACAGCATATATTATTATTATTATTATTATTATTATTATTATTATTATTATTATTATTCAGAAGATGAAACCTATACATATGGAACAGGCCCACAGGGGTCACTGACTTGAAATTCAAACTTTCAAAGAATTATGGTGTTCATTCGAAAGAAGTAACAAAAGGTAATGGTAAATAGAGAAAGAGGAGATCAGATAAACAGATAAATGAACAAAGTTACTAATAAATAAAAATGTATGGGAAATATTAAAATACCGGTATGGATATAAGGAATGAGAAATGATGATGGTTTTGTATAGTTATTCTGAACTAGATTTTATTATCAGTAGACCATCATCCTGCCTCTCTCATACGTCACCTTTGTTTTCAACTGTATGGATACGTTAGTGTGTGTATACGTATACATGCATACTTGTATATGTAGTAAGGTAATGTATCTTTCGAAAATGACAGACACGTAAGGGAGAGGCTGGTTGAAGCCCAAAGGATAGTAAACTCTTAAGATGAACTATGGACCAAAGCATCATCATTCTCCATGCTTTATAAGGAGGTCAGCAGTGTTTAGAATTTGGTGTTGTACAATAGTCTCATAATCCCTCCGTGGATTATGAGACCTATTGTACAACCCCACGGTCTAGAAATATACCTTGACTGTGATTGTCCCAACACTAAAGGTGCTGCATACAGGAAGGGATATAAAATTTAGGTGCAACAGGTGAAAAAAAACCACCGCAGTTGCACTAAGGAAAAATTAGATAGGAGAGGGTGGAAAGTAAGATGGAAGCAAGAATACGAACGGGGGTGCAGTAGAAGGAATGAAAGGTGTTGTAGCTAGGAAGCGAATGGCCGCTGCAAAGAACCTTAATGCCAACAGTACACCTCGTGAGGTGCACTGATGGTACTACACTCATACGGGGATACTGCACGCTGCCTCACAAAGCTTTAGATAAGGTATCTTCAGACAGCTAGTGGGTTCTCGTAAAGAAGTCGCACGAGGAGCTGGTCTCGGGTGGGTTATACCCGTAGACTATTATCTCAGCCAAGGGGTTGTTGTGTAATCTACTCTGCGAAAACATGAAATCACAATACACTTCATGTATTAAAATATGTAGTCAACACACGTTTGATACTTATTTATGACATATCACAAATAAATCGAAAATAAGTAAACGATCGAAACTGGAGATCGAACATTTATCCAGTACTGGGTAATCGTGCGAAGCACTGGTTTAAAAAACTATTCAACCTGTTTGTGATCTCTGGGTGATAAAGTCACCGACGTGTGTATATCACATGTTCTACTGTAGTGAAGACGCACCCTTAAGGCACATCATGTAGTATGGCATATAGCATGTATATAACTTTAGATGAAAATACTTTCGAATATATATATATATATATATATATATATATATATATATATTATATATATAATATATTATATATATATTATATATATTATATATTATATATAATATATATATATATATATATATATCTATATATATATATATATATATATATATATATATATTTTTTTTTTTTTTTTTTTTTTTGTTTTTTTTTTTTTTTTTTTTTTGAGATAAGGCGACTTGCTTAGTTTCATCAGCTAGCCCATGACTGAAGCCCATTGAAAATTGGGGTAGATAATGATGAAGGTCAGAGGCTGTTTGAGGGAAAAGTGACTGAA
>NC_061106.1:35312919-35317919 GCF_015104395.2 Macrobrachium nipponense
TTCAGTCACTTTTCCCTCAAGGAGGCTCTGACTTTCATCATTATCTAGCCCATTTTCAATGGGTTTCAGTCATGGGCTAGCTAATGGAACTAAGCTAGTCGCCACCATCTCAAAAAAAAAAAAAAAAAAATTATATATATATATATATATATATATATATATATATATTATATATATATTATATATATATATATATATATATATATATAGTATATAATATATATATGTATATATATATACTATATATATATATATATATATATATATATATATATATATATATATATAATATATATATATATAAATCTTCGAAAGTATCTTCATTTAAAGTTATATACATGCTACATGCCATACTTACATGATGTGCCTTAAGGGTGCGTCTTCACTACAGTAGAACATGTGATATACACACGTCGGTGGACTTATCACCCAGAGATCACAAACAGGTTGAATAGTTTTTTAAACTAGTGCTTCGCACGATTACCCAGTACTGGATAAATGTTCGATCTCCAGTTTCGATCGTTTACTTATTTTCGATTTATTTGTGTGATATGTCAAAAATAAGTATCACACGTGTGTTGCCTACATATTTTAATACATGAAGTGTATTGTGATTTCATGTTTTCGCAGAGTAGATTACACAACCACCCTTGGCTGAGATTATAGTCTACGGTTTATAACCACCCGAGACCAGCTCCTCGTGCGACTTCTTTACAAGCACACAAAAAAGCTGTCTGAAGATACCTTATCTAAAGCTTTGTGAGGCAGCATGCAAATATCCCCGTATGAGTGTAGTGCCATCAGTGCACTCACGAGGTGTACTGTGGCATTAAGGTTCTTTGCAGCGGCCATTCGCTTCCTAGCTACAACACCTTTCATTCCTTCTACTGCACCCCCGTTCGTATTTTCTTGCTTCCATCTTACTTTCCACCCTCTCCTATCTAATTTTCCCTTTAGTGCAACTGCGGTGGGTTTTTTCACCTGTTGCACCTAAATTTTATATCCCTTCCTGTATGCAGCACCTTTAGTGTTGGGACAATCACAGTCAAGGTATATTTCTAGACCGTGAGGTTGTACAATAGGTCTCATAATCCACGGAGGGATTATGAGACTATTGTACAACCCCACCAAATTCTCACACTGCTGACCTGCCTTATAAAGGATGGAAAATGATGATGCTTTGGTCCATAGTTTCATCTTAACAGGTTTTACTATCCTTTGGGCTTCAACCAGCCTCTCCCTACGTGTCGGTCATTTTCGAAAGAATACAATTACCTTCTTACTACATAGCAAGTATGCATGTATACGTATACACACACTAACGTATCCATACAGTTGAAAACAAAGGTGACGTATGAGAGAGGCAGGATGATGGCCTATGATAATAAAGCCTAGTTCAGAATAACTATACAAAACACCATCATCATTTCTCATTCCATATATCCACACCGGTATTTTAATATTTCCCATACATTTTTATTTATTAGTAACTTTGTTCATTTATCTGTTTATCTGATCTCCTCTTTCTCTATTTACCATTACCTTCTGTTACTTCTTTCGAATGAACACCATAATTCTTTGAAAGTTTGAATTTCAAGTCAGTGACCCCTGTGGGCCTGTTCCATATGTATAGGTTTCATCTTCTGAATAATAATAATAATAATAATTAATAATAATAATAAATAATAATAATAACTAATAATAATAATAATATAAGACAGAGGTCTCCGGACAACAACCTCGATTGACACTGTTATTCCACTTGTACGAGGAATGAACGAGATATCAAATTTTTGGGTAAGATAGAAACGAGTTTTCTGTACAGCGTATAACCAAGGCCATCGAAAATAATATATTTTTCGGTGGTCTCGGTATAATGCTGAATGAGCGGCGGCCCCTGAAATTTTAACCACAGGCCGGTTGTGGCCTGTCCTATATAGTTGCTAGATGCAAGATTATGGCTAATTTTAACCTTAAATGAAATCAAACTACTGAGACAAGAGGGCTGCAACTTGGTATGTTTGATGATTGGAGGGTGGATGCAACATACCAATTGGCAGCCCTCTACCCTCAGTATTATATGAAGTATATAAATGTATATAAATACACAGACATATATATATATATATATGTATATATATATACTATATATATATATATATATATATATATATATATATAATATATATATATATATATATATATATATATACACATCATATATATAATGTGTGCACGTATGTATGTTTGCATAGAGGCTACAAATGATGAGTGATGAATACCAAAACAAGATACAATGCCTTTGTCAGAGAACGTACAAAATGCTGACACCAAAAACAAGTAGGAAAAGGTAAGAAAGTGAGAGGGAAGATGGAAACCAACCAACGAGTGAAAGCAGAATTATGACGAAGATTGTTCTAGCAGAACATGTTCGACCATAGATGTCATATAACACTTAGATAAGGGATCTGTACCTCACCGCAACACGTGAAGATGGGTCGCTGCTCCCGAGATTGTGTCATGGGTCGCGTACATCACGCAGTCTCAAGGCAAACTAGCGTCATTCTAGAAACAATATAAGTTTGTGACCACGTTTGCAAAACAGAAGAAGAACGTGCTATTCTGAGGGTTGTTGGGACATTTTGTGACAGTTGAGGCAAGTGAAAAAACCATGAAAAGAGGCGGTAAGTTGTTAATGCAAGAAGAAAAAAAAAAATTTCTTAGTAACGTTGCGTAAAAATATTGAATTTTATATATATATATATTAATTAAGATGAAAGTACTTACAATTAGCACTTTTTTTACCTTTTCGCGGTTTAAAATCATATACATACATATATATATATATATATATATATATATATATATATATATATATATATATATATATAGGATATATATATGTGTGTGGTGTGTGTGTGTGTGTGTGTGTGGTGTGTGTGTGTGTGTGTGTACGTAATATATATAGGTAAATAGTTAAATAGACAAAACAGACCGACAGACACTTGAACAAAGGCCTTCTTTATCCCTCTTTAACCTCCAGCTACATTAATCAACTGCTCAGGTCAATAGGACAAAAATCGTCCACCAACTCAGTCCCCGAGGCCCCACCCTCACCCTCCCCTATGAGATCGATTGCGGGGTCTTAACATATAAATACTGCTGGACTACGTGTAAGGTAATTCGACGAATACTTGCCAATGAGGACTGTCAGCTCTGGAAAGTAATTTCCATTTTAACTTATCTGATAAGCATTGTGAATATTTTATACACTCAGCATATACCCCTTTCAAAATCTAACCTGTATTGTTATGTCAGAAATTAAATTCCTGAATAGTATTCATATGTTTCAATAATGCTAAAGTTTTGTACCGCATCATCTCTTTTCCCACAGGTAGGCCTTTAAACGTTTAGTACTCCCTTGTATACCTAATCTCATTTCAGCATTCTAACAGTTTTCTCATCCTTTCGACCCCAGTCATTCATAACCTACACCTCGGATCCTTATAGAGGAATCATTTCCAAATTATCTGTTCACATACCAAAGGTGTCCCTCAATGGATATTCCACTTCGTAGTTCCTGCTGCATTTTCCATTATCTGTACTTTGTCGTTCACATGACCATTCATTCTATCATTATCCTCACATCCAGAAATATAATAAATTAGTTAAAAGACTCGATCATCCATCATCCATCATCCATCATCCATACCATAAGTCCCTCACCTTCCTATTGGTTACTATAGCAGAGTCACATCAACCATGCATTTGATGTCTAGGCCAGTCCCTTACGACGCTCCGAGTTCACATAGGTAGGATGTATGCTCCACCTCTCCTGAGGGATACTTTCGAAAGACGTATCCCTCAGGAGAAGTGGAACATAGATCCTACCCATGTAAATTCTCGAGAGAGACAGTTTCCAGCCCTGTGATTGGCTTATCAACAGCCAATCAGGAGCGTCGTAAGGGACTGGCCTAGACATCAAATCACGGTTGATGTGAATTTACTATAGTGACTTATGTATTATCACTTTGGCAAAACGAGCACCTTTAATCTTCTTTACAGACGCTTTCAAACCCGCTGACCTTCATCTGTAGTTTTTTTTTTTCCTGGACAGCGCTGCACCATTTTAAAGTGTCATATATTCCACTTCCAGCTCACATACTCCTCTCCTTTTTACGAAAAGGGAACTTAAAGCCTTCAACTTATCTTGAGCAGTTCTCCACATGCGTGTTAATCTACCACACAGCTGTGGCAGACCTTCTGTCTAGAACGGTTTTATAAGTGGGCACTCCTTTACTCATATAGTTTCATTTATATCTTGCCGTAAATTTGCTTCCAAAATAATCAAGGTGCTATATACATAATCAGCTTATGATTATAATTCCCCATAAAAGATCGTATTCACTTTGTAGCTTAATGCATTAATATTCATAAGACGAGATGTACTTGATCTATTAAGAACTGGTTCATCAAACTTCATACCTCCTCTGCTAAATATCACTCTTAGTCATTAGTTTTACTTTGTCCTTTTGGGTTCTAGAGCGTTGCGTGAAATACCTTTTAGGCAAACGCTTCGGATGCACGTTTTCCGAAAAATTAAGATTTTGCCCATCATCTTTTAAATGAGCATATATTAAAAAGATTATCTGGGTATACCTAATCAAAAACTGACCCTCCTCAAACCTCGCTTTGAGTGATGGACATTTTTTTTTTCTAGTGGCTGCCCTACTAGACGAGTTCTAAGGTAGTGTCCAGAATTTTAATGCAGCAGTCGTTTAGAGTTGGCTTCTATTTAATGCAGCAGTCCTTTTAGAGTTGGCTTTTATTAATGAAGATATTTCATTTGTCTTTTGTTTATGAGACAAAGAGAGATTAATAAAATGTTAAATCAAATCTTATATGAAAATCCTGCAGGTTGATGTTCCCTTCTACTCTTGAATTAAAACTCGTGACAAAAAACGTAAACAACAAATTATCGAAATCCTGACATCGAGATA
>NC_061106.1:35322919-35335419 GCF_015104395.2 Macrobrachium nipponense
TTATGAATAAAAAAAATAAATAAATTAAAATAAAATAAAAATGTTCATTTTGAAAACTGTTATTTTGGCCTGGGAAGGATTTTGTATGGTGCTTTTTACGTCGCATGGAACCAGTGGTTATTCAGCAACGGGACCAACGGCTTTACGTGACTTCCGAACCACTCGATGAGTCAACTACTGTCACCAGAAATACACATCTCTCATCCTCAATGGAATGGCCGAGAATGGCTCGAGGAGATCGATGAACTCTCTAAGATATACTCAAGAAAGTCTTACCGTTTTTTGCAAAAACATGAACAGCAGTTATAAAAAGGCCGAAGGACTGCGCCCTAATGACGCTGCAAAGAAATCTTAAGTAATGGCTACAGTACACCGCATGAGGGACACTAACGGCACTATCCCCCTTGTGAGGAAATATATCATCGTAAAAATCTTTAATGTACTTTTTTTTTTTTTTCGCATTTTAAACCACCCTCTCACACATTCTAAATATATAATGCCAAAACGCCAAACAGTTACAAATATCCGAGTCTCCTGAGCTGACGACTCTGACAAGCAAAACAAAAGAGAGCGTGATAATCATGACCTCAGAAAATTAAGCTTTGTAAATATGACGACTCGTTACAAGAGGATTAGTCGGATGTGTGAACGAACATCAGATTGTAACATCTAAGCTTGTGTTCAAAGTTCCGATATTACATCTTCGCAGTCACAGGGCTTAGCTGTCCTGTTTGTTTTACACTGGATTATTATCTTTAAGCCAAAATGATTTGGGTATTCTGGTGTTTTTCTGTTTTTTTTCTTTTTATAAACAAAGGAGTTTTGGTTTTTCTGCATTTTTATAAAAATGGAGCTGAATGGTAATTTATTGCCTGTCAATTCTCTATCTTTTCTATTATTCTATATATACGTATGTATATATATATATATATAATATATATATATATATATATATATATAATATATATTATATATATATATATATATCATATATATATATATATATATATATATATATATATATATATACTATATATATATATATATATATATATCTATATATATATATGTATATATATTTGATTTTTTATGGTTTTTTGCTCTGTGTACGTTGGGCTGAAAATATTTATCAAAAGCTTATGAATATTACTTATTTTCCTTCCTGTATTTTCGTAAGACATTCAAGTTGCCTTGATAATCTTTTCTTAGTTGCCTGAGTGCAAATAAAAGAAAGTGAAGTTAAACCAGACTCCTTTGACCTTTGCCGAGCGGAAAAAACGTGTGAAAATAATCGTGCAAGAAATTAAGCATTTTATAATTTCGTCATTGTAAAGCGTCAAAACATTAAAACAAAAAATGCCACATTAAATTTTCCATTCGACTGATTGCTTAGTATAATCGTTATTACCCACTGCCTGTCCCATCCGTGTTTGTCGCATGACGTCACAAAGTTCCTACTCTCGCTACCAGAGAAGAATCTCTCTATTTTTTCTTACAAATGTTCTGATATGACAAGGGTAGCGACAATATACCTATGACACATACATACATACATACATACATATATAATATATACTATATATATATATATATATATATATATATATATATATATATATATATATATATATACATATATATATATATATATACTTATATATATATAATATATATATATATATATATATATATATATATATATATATATATATCTTGCAATTATTAACAACGGAAATCTACAGAATAAGAAAAAACACCAAAAATGGAATTCGACGCAATAAACAAGCACTAACCCAGAATAGCTTCTTGAATTATTCATTCTCTCTCTCTCTCTCTCTCTCTCTCTCTCTCTCTCTCTCTCTCTCTAAGTTCACACTAAGGACTGGTTTCCCTTTCCTATTAGTGAATACCATAAACGCACATGAGACGCTGGCAACTCACCTTAACACCTTTCCAACATCTGAATAAAGGATTCAGAGATGAGATCTGAGAAACTGATACCAACAAGTTTATGATGCTCCTCATTTATTTTTTGAAAGGGCATACATTCTGCATACGCGCGCGTACAGTTCTTCACAAAGGGAAGGAAGAGTCACAAAAGGGAGTGATGGTTCACTGTAAGTATATCATTGCAGACCTAAAAAAAAAAAAAAAATAGTGATCATAGAACCATAAGTTTAAGGTGTGCTCGATAAGGGAGACACTATAGCATAGGAAATTAACGCAAATGGTGAACCAGAAAATGTTAATACAAAGTAATAAGAGTAAAGGAAGAAAGGAATGGCCTGACGATAGGGTACTGCAATAAGGTTTCAATGAAAGAAATTGGATGGGTATTAATAAGGTGAATGGCAAAAGTGAAGTAGTGAATAAAAACAAAGTATCAGAGGATGGATAAGAAAAAGTGGAGAGAAAGAGGTATGAAGCAAACAAGAGCTAATGCAACTTTGGGACGTGAGAGTAATAAGTTTAAAAATTAAAGACCTATTGGAAAATACAAAAACACAGAAATGTATTGAAAGGCGATGAAAATAATTGTACTTGTGATGGGCACTGTGAAGAGAGGTGGATCTATAAAGTTAGAGAAAAAGAGCAGCTTAGTCTGAGAATTAATCTGAAGTCTTCTCAGAATAGCAAGTGGAAATGATTGGAGGCCGAATGGGGCAATAAAACAAGACTGCAGGAGTTCAAGAGATCATTATCAAACCTGACTTATGATAATGAGGGTGTAAAAGAATGGCTGATAGGATATGTACTCTTTCGTTTGATTGGAAAGGTTTTAATTGAATTCTGGAGGAGGCAAGGAAAATGAGTTCCATTTACCTTAGCGGAGGAATAATGAAGAAATATAGGAACCAGTAGTACAAGATACTGCTTAGTGTATGTGAAAAGGCGATGTAGGTAAATAGCCAATGAAGAATAAATAACTAACTAAAGAGCAATAAGAAAAGAGCTGTTTTACTTCAAGCAAAGAAGATGGGTGATAAATATTCCACTTAAATTTAAAATGTGTTGTAGATACCAATAAACGCATAAAATATGACATGGAATGTAAGAAACACACATGAAGGTCGGGAAAAGTCATGTCACAGGAAAAGTGTCAAAACAAAAACCTCCTAACTTTCTGACAGACCACGATGCCATCTTCTCTAAGAGTAATGAGGTGAACGATGCGCACGTCAGTGAGAGGAAAAGAATAGTATAGTTAAAATTTATAGTCTGTGGACATTTGGTAATCCTTTTCTTTGAACTGGCCATCATACATCTCTTGTATCTTGGTTCATAAACGCATGAGAAATAATGAATGCCCTTAACATTCATTTCTGAATATATGCGTCGGTTTCCTAGTCTATTCATTAGGTTTGAACCTAAACGACCTCTTATATCAAGTGATACACTAACACACACACAGGCACACATATATGATAGCACATAGGTCGTGGGGTGGAGGACAAGCCATACTACACGCAAAAATGCGTCCAAATTAACAAGCTATAATTAGGTGAAAGCGGAAATCAGATAAACTACGCAAAACCAGTAACGACAGACAATACGAAGCGAACAATTTCAAAAACATTCATCCTTTTCGTTGCAGAATCTGCTGACGTCATTTCAGGGCCAAAGAAAATTTAGTACATGTAGGGAACATAAAGAAACGCGCGCCGTGACCTTACAATACGACTTTACAATATCATCTAATTGCAAGGTATATTTGGTCCCTAAACCACAATCAACCTAACTTCATCTCTGTTAAGCAAAAATGATTCGAACTCACAAAAGGAAATGGTGGACCACAAGAAAAAATTACGGTGGATAATTCTCAGTTCTATGGACCACCAAGAAGCAGATAAAGTACCCTTATCCATGAGGAATCGTTTTGAGTACACTGGACAAAATAAGTAACGGAAATGAAAAGATAATTCTTCAAGAGCAATCATTTTTATCTGATGAGGTCTTGAAATACATTTTACTTTATTCATTATCGTTAGCAAGTAATCTTCAATTTGTCCTTTGCAATCATGATGAAATGTTATCTACAATCTCTTGGGGTATCAGAGTTATTATTTCTGTTTATTTATTTATTTATTTATGTATTTATTTTGTAGAGGACGAGTCAGGAATAAATACCAATAAAATTTCAACTTTTCTCTTACTTAGTATTCAGCCGACTTCTTAATTCACACCACAAATTTGACACTGGGACCGTTGTGGACCGGATAAGAACCAAGATCATTTAAACGCATAGAAAACGAGGGTATTCATCAAACGCCCCTCAAGAGATTTGTAATCCAAGGACGCTAGACCAACGCAGTTGCAAATGCAACCGAGCGATGAATCTTAAAAAAAAAAAAAAAAAAACTCTGGACTCCCACAGCGCACGTAAAGAATTGGCCTTTAAAAAAAAAAAAAAAAAAAAAAAAAAAAAAAAAAAAAAAAAAAGAGAACCCAGGTGACTTAAACTCTCTCCAACAAGTGATCTCAGTTTTTCTCCGCCCCTTTTAACTCATGAAGCCTGAATATAATCAGTTGGAGACGGCATTCCAAAAGCACAATCATGAATGTCAAAAGGTCTTTCTTTCTCCCTCCTGGTTCCCAGTCAGAGGAGCTGGTTTCGGGGGAACGAAGAACAAGAAATCTTTAACCACGCCACCTCCCAGATATTCCTCGTGTCCCTTTTCATGCACCAGTAATTATTGAAGTCAACTTTCATGTCTAAACCCGGTGATCTGATATAAGGATGGCTTTATTTTCAGCGGAGGAATTTGTATTTGGCAGAGACAGATGTAGCGAGTCGACTCTACTATTTCGCTTGATGTTTGATACTGCTATCGTTCCGAAAAAAGAATACAGAAAAGTCCAAATTCTACTCCATAATAATCTTGCAGTTCAGTCGTAAAGCTCGACTGTGAGTGTACGCCACCCGACAGATTAAACCTGTCTTATTTAAAGACTAAAAATAGTATGTGTCCAATGACTGCATTTCTCCCAAGGAGGAAGGCAGGCAAGAACTTCAATGGCATACATGGAATACCAGCAAGTGACAGATAACTGACGTTTACGTGGTCGGCCGAGACAGCTGGCCCGCAACCAGTGGGTCCTCTCCCTGGGTCCAGGGTCGGATATTGACAAGATCTTTCCGAGGGGCTTCTTAAATGCTCCTTCGCTGAACTATGATTTGACGATATAAGGCTTCATCTCAGGTTAAAAGATAATGGGGTCGTGTCCTCGTACCCTCTGTAAAGGACGCCCTCTCGCCAACAGACTTGAAGATATGTGGAGAATTTTATTTTCTCGTGGCGAAATGGTCTAGAAGTTTTGCTTGCTCTACTTAAGCCTTCGTAGTGAATGTTGTATCGTTAAAGAGATTAAGCACACATGTTTCTCTTGCATATTTATGATGCGATCTCTAATTTAAATTTTCTCTATCTGCAGACAGGCTATCTAGTCTGATTTACGGCAAATGAGTTTCCAGACGAAAGAGGATAATATTTGTGAAAGCTACTATTTGGATTAACCTCATGTTACACGAACTAAAATTATAAAAGAAATAAGTTAATGGAGCTTCAAACGAGACTTAAAAGGGTCTTTACTGCCAACATCAATGATTATGAATGAAGGGAGGTATCGAAATTTAACGGTAGACAGTCTGTCCTAGCTTTATAAAAAAAAATAAATAAATAAATAAATTACACAAACGCACAGCTTACGTCGAGAGCCAATTGTCGGTTAAGTTTACAGAACCAAAATCAAAAGTCAGACAGCAAGTGACAGGTGACGATGACGGATGAATTTGATGACCTGACCTCTACATTCAGCCTCTGCAAGAACCACAGGTCACTATTCATTAGGTGTGACCTGGCTTGGAGGAGTTCAAGTGCGGCGTGCCATGGGAAATTAATGACCCATTCGGTGCGATTTAAAAAGAATAGTGTAGTATTAGTGTCTAGGATTTGAATCGTATATAAATGTGAGATAGACCTGAAGGCAGGTTCACGAATAAAGACTAAGCACAGAGATTTTTTTTTTTCCTTACGGATATGAATTGTCACTCATTAATGGTGTCTATTTCGATATTATTATTATTATTATTATTATTATTATTATTATTATTATTATTATTATCATTATTATCATTATTATTATTATTATTATTATTATTATTATTATTATCATATCTATTTCGAAATTATTATTATTATTACTACAATTTACTTTCATTTTTACCAGATACATATGTAATTGTAATAGCCACAATGCCCTCTAACTTTCCAAATTCTTTGACCTTTTTTCGATACGCCTGTCACTACAAAGCCTCGAGATCCAACTTCAAAGCAATATGAAGAAATCATGATGTACGGTAGCGGGGAAACAAACCCGCAATACCATAAATCACGACGAGGTCACCTTGCCGAACTGACCAGAAGTTTTTTTTATTTTTATTTTTCATTTTTAAAGAAATCGAAACTTTATTGATATTGTGTTCATGCTGGCATAGATATCGGAACATATAAATTCATCACATGAAGAGAAGTCGCGCATTTTGATAAGTATCATCAATCACCTCCTCTCCTACGAGTGTTCTTAAGATGGACATTTATCCCTCTGCTTGTGAATGAAAATTTAGCAATTTAAAACTTTACGACCCGCGACTTCAACAACATTTCACCCCTTTACCACAGCATTGCTTGAAACAGCTTGGCACTTTTTTTTTTTTTAAAGGGAATGAAATTTAAATACGTTTTGTTTGTTTGTACGATGGTGTTTTTACGTTGCAATGGAACCAGTGGTTATTCAACAACGGGACCAACGGCTTTACGTGGCTTCCGAACCACGTCGAGAGTGAACTTCTATCACCAGAAATACAAACATCTCAAACCTCAATGGAATGCCAAATAATCGAACTCGCGGCCCCAAGGTGGTACGCCAACACCATACCGACCATGCCACTGAGGCGCTAATTTACTTATGTTAAAATTGAATCAGTTTCGTAACTAAATGAATTTTCATCGCACAGCAAGAATTCATAAAACCGATCAAATTAATTTTCTGCTAGCATTTGATTTCACGCAAACAATGAAGTCATACAGGCCTATACACGACACATGATCTACATATTACTTTAACGCCTAATTTTATGCAATAAACTACCTCCACAAATACAGTGGCGTCCATAAAGTAAATTCACAGCATAATCGTACTGTGCTAACGTGAAAAAAAATATTAATATGGAAATTTTTATTTGCCTGCTGCCAGCTTAAATTATATATAATTAGATTATATAATATATATATATTATCTATATATAAATAATATATCGTATTAATATATATATATACACATACATATGTGTGTATATAATATATAAAATAATATTTACAATGTGTTCTAATGTGAAAAAATTATTAATATGAAAATATCTGGCTGCTGCTAGCTGTAAATATATATATATATATATATATATATATATATATATATATATATAATGTATCTATATATCTATATATATATATATAAATATATATATATATATATATAGGATATATATACTGTGTGTGTATTTATATGTATGTATGTATGTGTATGTAAATATATATATATATATATATATATATATAGAATGTATAAAATATACCATGATATTAAAAATATATACTACATTTACGTATATACATTGAAGATTACTTGACAAATTATCACAGAACACTTCTATCATAAATGAGATCCCGAAGCACAGAACATAAATATAAAAAATATTTCCAAGATATCATAAGCCCACATCTCAGATATCCTGCCTCAGCTCTGGCCCATTAATCAAACGGGAAATTAAGACGATTTTGTCTTCATTAATTTTGAATTCCGCTCCTTCGCTATTTATCATGAGACGAGGACGTGAGTCAAGGATTCTTCGGATGGTTTCCATGTAAGACCAGTGACAAGCGGCAGCTTCTTGTCTTTCCTTAAATAGGTAGCCACACGATATGGCAGAGACAAGCGAATAGGACAATTCATATTCTGATTTATAAGTGAAAGAAAGCTATGCTCCTTAAGGAGAATATGCCAGATAGTTAGTTGCATATATATATATATATATATATATATATATATATATATATATATATATATATATATATATATATATATATACATATATATATATATATATATATACTTATATATACATATCTCTCTCTATATATATAATACATATATGATTGATATATATATATATATATATATATATATATATATATATATATATATATTTATATTTTATATGCATATATATATCATATATATACATATACACTTACTATATATAAATAGCTCTATATATATATATAAGTAATCTATATATACATATATAATATATATTGTATATATATGATATATATATATTATATACTGTATATACTGAAAAATTTCAGGGATTTCGTGAAATCCCTGGTTGGTTTTCACAATCCTAACTGAACAATTTATTTACCGAACTCTTGATCCTTGAAAGTAAGAAATAATTGACCAAAACAAAAAATCACGATTCACAACATAGAACAAAAGATAAAGGGTATGAAGTAAATTTGTATGGAACTCTTGAACGTAATATATATATATTATATATATATATATATATATATATATATATATATATATATATAAATATAAATATATATATATATGTATAACAGAATCACGAAAGTTAGGAACGTGATAAATCCATAAATAAAGATAAATGCCACGAAGGAAAAATAAACGAAGGAGTCTGCGAGATCTTTCGGCTGAAAAGCCCTTTACTGAAGCAGCTATTTTTCCTTCGTGGCATTTCTATCTTATATATATATATATGTGTGTGTGTGTGTGTGTGTGTGTGTACATATATATATATATATATATATATATATATATATATATATATATATATATATAATATATATATATATATATATATATATATATATATATATATATATATATATATATATATATATATATATATATATATATATATATATATATATATATATATATATATATATATATGGCTCTCAATCCTTGGACGCGAGGAGAGAAAGACGGAAGGCTTCTGACGACGCTCCGAGAAATTACAATATAAACCAAGCGAATGGACGTCCAAACTACGTATGAGGTAGCCGAAAGGAATCCATGAGCAGACATGGGCGACCTCCTACTAGCCTCCCTCAATAAAACGGACCTTGCTGCTGACAGCCCCGTAAACGGAATTTCACGCATAATTTACGATCAGACTTTGCCATTCTGCGGACGTAAAGTGTCAGATTCATAGTTTATTTTGCCATTTCTTTGTTTTGCCTTCTATGTCAGGGTCGCTTATTTGAAGCATTTGGCTGCGCTGTTCTCGCTGTTAACCTCGTGTTATTCTTGTTGGCCTTCTTATTCTGGCGTTTATACGGTTATTTGACTATCCAAGGGAGTCACCTGGTCCGCAGGTACTTTTTGGCATAGTTTATATCATAACCTTCATCTAAGTCCGTGTACGCCTTACGTTACACGTACATACATACGTACATACGCCACCTGTTCCGCAGATGCTTTTTGGCACCGCTTATATCATGTCTTATCTAAGTCCATGTACGTCTTACGTTACACGTACATACAAACAGACACATATTATATTTCCCTACATATACGTTTGTGAGTTCGTTCGTATCGTCTTCCATCTCGTCTCCAGTCAGCCTTAAAAGAATGTAACGTATCATTCGCCCAAACTCGTACATCTTGGCTGTGAATAGCTCCAAGAATCGCATACTAACTCTGCCGTTCGTTAGTGGCACTTGGATACTAAACAAATAATAGAAACCCCCTTTTCCGTTCTTCTCGTCCTTACATAATCCAAGAGACAGAAGAACTTCTTGTTTATTTGTATGGTGTTTGCACGTTGCCTGGAACCAGTGGTTATTCAGCAACGGGACCAACGGCTTTACGTGACTTCCGAACCACGTCGAGAGTGAACTTCTATCACCAGAAATACACATCTCTAATCCCTCAGTGGAATGCCTAGTATCGAACTCGCGGCCACCAAGGACAGTAGAACTTCTAACCCAGATATATTCTTCGGAAATTCAAACTCATTGTAAACAAATTATTTTTTCCCTTTAATGGTTACCAGTTTTCCAACCATCCCTTGAAAGTGACGGAGACATATCGCCCTTTAATGAGGTGGTGGGGGGGAGGTAGGATTAAACCCAATTATAAACCATCTTATGGGTCCCCAAGTTTCATGCTTTTCGGACCAGCCGTTTGGCCGTGATCGAATGACAGACGGACGGAAAGACATAACGCCCATTATAGTAAGATTTCAACAAAAACATATCAATATAGATTTATGCTTTGCTTGGTCTGTCGGTCTGCTGGAAGGGTACCTAACTCAAAATAATGATGACGTATGGTTTTTACGAGACCCTCTGGAATGAAAAGTCCAGATTCAAATTCTTGTTCAACGTCTGGCGAAGGTTGAGTTCTCCAGGTACTACTCGCTCAAGATTTATAGGCTGTGAAATTTCCTATTTTATTTGTTGGTTTTGTGTTTAATAGTTTTATCGTTTTCCACTTTATAGCTATTTATTATACCTTCACTAACGAAGGTGGGAGGATGAGATGTATATTCGCGTGTTAGTGAAGGTGGGAGGATGATATGTATATTCGCGTGTTGACAAAACACTGAGAATGGATGAAGGGACGTCAATGAATCCTGGTGAACGCATCCATTTACAGACTACTTTGGCTGATCAGTTTTAGTTTTAGAGAACGTAACCTGATTGAAAGCATAATAAGATACTTTACCACTGCATTTGGAACACTTGTTTTCAGGAATGAGTCTGAGGTATAGTTTCCTTAGCCAACCTTGGAATTTTTCCCACCGGTATAGCATTAGAAATGCATTGCTGTCCCGTTTACTAACCTAGACACAACTCATCACAATAGGTCAGCTCCCACATAATAATTTCCCGTCCCGTTACTGGAAATTCAATCTTTGTCCTTAGGCTACTGAGAAATTTGCATGCATTACACAATGAGGTATATATACATAATAATAATATAATATAATATTATATATATATTATTATATATTATAAGATATATAGAATATATATTATAATTTTATATATATTTATATATATAATATATATATATATATATTTTTTTTTTTTTTTTTTTTTTTTTTTTTTATATATAATATATATATATATATATATGTGTGTGTGTGTGTGTGTGTGTGTGTGTGTGTGTGTATTCCCTTCATAACGAAACCATCATGCAGGTAACTGAATAACCTTACATATGTTTTTGCTATATACACCTTACTTGAATTTGAAGGAACTGATTAAAATGGGTTACTTAGTGCAACAATAATACTTGCAAAACCAAACCAGGCAGCAAGAGAATGCAAGCTTCCACAAAAGCAAACTGCATTCTAACCAATGTTGGTTAACCATTTTCAACTCAGACGTTGAAATTTGGTCGGTGTGGCCACACGGGGGTCGATGGTACAATCTAGAAGGTCGACAAATTACCGGCTGTCAAAAGAGGCTCGACTGGACTTGAGGGTCTTCTAAAGAAATAGGAGAGCATACAATAATGCAGTCAATACAAACGCGGATACACATTTCAGATTTACGCCAGATTTGTCTATTGTATTTTTAATCTTTCTTTTTGTTCACTTAAACATAATAATGGATGGATTATGAAATTTTGGGACAAGCCCAAGCACTGGGACCTATTAGTAAACATAATGATGATAATACATGTTCTTTAAGGTCCACAATAATATACTAATGCTACCATCAGTATATTATTGTGGACCTTAATGAACATTACTTGTGCCCTCGTAATTGATATTTCTACCCGATGATAATAGTTATATTCTCTACCCGATGATAATATAGTTATATTTCATTTAACTAGGCAATCCTAAAAGCAAAACACTTGACCGTTTTTTAAATGTTACCAAGCAGGCGAATTTCATTTATTCATTCTGCATAAAAAAAAATCGGTTGAGCCCAAGACGCAGCTTGCTTACCCTTAACTTCGTTTCAAATCTAGGTTGTAGCAAGCTAGGCAGTGTATATTCTAGCCAAATCATATTCTGTCCTACAGTACTAAATAAATCTTATCGAGAAAACTATAAGAAAGTTAAAGAAGGAAAGGAATTTTGATCTCGAATAGGGAACGATCGCTTTTGAAAACACTTGCGACTTATTAGGGTCGATGGGTGATCAGGCTCTAAAACGTTTGGCGTTCCCTGTTCTAGATGATTAACTTAACGAGGAATTCCTGCCCTTTCGTCAAGAGGAGTCATCCAGTATTCTTCAATACTCTCTGGAGGTCTTCATTCAATCAACGTTTCACAGGTTTCCAGTGAAATCCGTTTGTTAAATTGTTAAAACTAAGCCTTTTCAGACGGGGAGACAAACAGAGCGCAACACTTCAGAGGTACCATTACGAAACACGAAGTGTCGAAGTGCTGG
>NC_061106.1:35340419-35342919 GCF_015104395.2 Macrobrachium nipponense
CACCGTCGCAAATCGCTTTGGTTTGTGGGTAAAGATGACGTTGTGATGTGCTGTTACTTACACTTATATAATTGTATATTTCTGAAAATACATAGCAAAAATTTGTCAAGAAATACAAAATATTATATGTAAACTTGTTGGCATCGTACACATGTGGTACGACGATGACAAGTTTCAAATATCGAGATACATAGATATAATACATATTAGATTTCATATTTTTTGTAAAGAACGCACCATTGCTTAATGTAGAAAATGGGTAATTTTAGTGGGACACTAAAGTTTATTTCCCAACTCCCTACTCTCGAAAATGGGCAGTCATAAAGACATTGAGCGACAATTTGACGCTCAATGTCGCTCAGAGGGCGATATCACGAGGTGATATTGAGATATATAGATACATATTGTCTATGATATGATCTTTTTTTAAAGAAAGAGCCAGTTTTTATCGTAGATAATGTGTATTCTAACAGGAGAGAAAAGTATATTTCTCACTTCCACCTATAAAAGTCATAAACATTTTGCGACAATTAATTGCTCAGTGCCACTCATAGGGCGGTAGATGCGGTGAAAAAATATGTAAAATAACCAAATTATTATTATTATTTTTTTTTTTTGCAATAATGCTTCAGGACATGTTTATTTAGACATTAAAGAGTTCAAACCCATCAGTAACTAAAAATCGATAATTTCCCGAAAATCGGCCGTCGGCACCCACTAAAGCTGAAAGTGCTGATAATCACACCCGTTCAACCAACGAAGTATGCAACTAATGATGTGAAAAATTGGTCATGGTAAGACGTCTACCCGGTGACATTTTAGGCACATATTGGAAGCTCAAAATAGACCCATGTAAATTGCAAAAGAGAAAAATAAATGCTTACCTGAGCAATTGCACTTGCCTGAAGATCTTATGTAAATTATGTAGGAATCTAAATTGCCGTCTCATCAGACCCTGTAAACATACAATTTTAGCATTAAATAATAAAGATAAAGGGAAATGTGTTGGACACATTTTTAGCGCGAAATCACTGAAATAAACGCGTTGAATCGGAAAAAAATAGATAGGGGTAAAAATGGATCGGAGATAAAAAAAAAATAGGGGTAAAAATATATTCTGGGTTAAAATAGATAGGGGGTTAAAATAGATATGGGTAAAAATGGATAGGGGGTAAAAATGGATAGGGGGTAAAAAATAGGTAGTTACTAAAACTGTACACACATTTAGTAGCTCTAGACAACTAAATAGGTATATAGTAACCATCAATTTTAACAAATGGTATATTCTTTTTAAAAGCAAACAGAAAATTAAGCCAGAAAATTTAGTTAACTAGAGCAGTGCGAACAGCAAACATCTATTACATCTTAGATTTTATAATTCAAAGATTTAAGCAAGGCCTATGGCTAGGTTTAGAAAATCTAACACTAGTGGAAAAATATTCGTTGACGAGGAAAATTACAGCTACCACTTCCATAAGAAAAATGCAGTTGAAACAAAAAGCTACTGGAGATGTAAACAGCGATTTGCAAAGCAAGAATACATACAGTAAATGACTTCGTCACAACACGATGTAATGAGCGCAACCTTGGATCTCCAGCTGCTAAAGTTAGAGCACAAGAAGTTATGTCCGAGTTAAAAACTACTTCAGTTTCAGCGTGCGAACCAGCAACAAGTGTTATTGGAGCAACGATCGCTAAGGAAGATCAGTTTACAATTCTCCACTTGCCACCTTTATCATCAATAGAAAGAAATGTACGTCGATGGAGACAAAAAACTCAAAGTGGACCACCAATTCCACAGCAAAGGAATAATTTTGAGATACCGGAATCCTACTGTTTTCTTGCAACTGGAGAGAAGTTCCTTGCATTTGATTCTGGCATCGGTGACGAAAATAGACTACTAATATTTGCAGCAGATGGTACCTTTAAAGTAAGTCCTTCAATATATTATCAGCTATATTGTATCCATTATTCAAGAAGGTACATTTAGTATTCCCAGAATTTTTGCCCTGCCTCCTGGTTAAGACAAAGGAAACGTATGCTCGTCTATTCACATATTTGTTGCAACTCAAACCGCAACTTAATCCAAGATCTTTGTTGACAGACTTTGAAATAAGAGCCCAGAAAGCTTTTGTAGAAAAGTTTCTAGAAGTAACAATAAGTTCATGTCTCTTTCATTTATCTCCGTCTATTTTCAAGAAAATATGTGACCTAGGACTAAGACAACGGTATAGAGAAGATGACGTATTGAATTTGAAATTAGGGTAAACAACCGGGTGGACTAGCTGCGGCCACCCTAACCGTGTTCGGACCCACCTTCAGAAAAAGTACTTTAACACGTCCTGACACCGGAGATGGGCACCAGTCACGAGTCATAGGTCGTGGGAACCAAGGTATATAGAATAAGGGAGAGTTCTATATACCTTGGTGGGAGCAACACTTCGAGACACGAGACTCGTGACTGGTGCCCATCTCCGGCGTCAGGACACGTTAAAGTACT
>NC_061106.1:35347919-35359371 GCF_015104395.2 Macrobrachium nipponense
TTTCCTAGCTAATATATTCCCTACATAACTATTTCTACAGACTTCTGCATTCTTGACAATGCGAGTTTGTATGATTATGAAATGTGCCAGCATTTTCTTGCTTTTGTTTAGTTTAGTGGTCTCAAGACAAAATTAATTAGATAATTAAATATCTTAAATATGGATTATTGTGTCTCAATTGATGAAAACTACTGCACCAGGTAAAAAAAAAAAAGTGCTCTCAAGTTTAAACCAAATGTAACTGTCGTTTCTCTCTCTCGGGTAGAGAACATGGTTCAGTGTTATACTAAATAACAGGTACTGGAATTGTAGGTGGATGCGTTCCATAGCGACAGAAATTATATCCAATATGATGGGTAGGTTACTCGGTTGTATGAACATATATACAGGGTGTTTCGAAATTAAAGCAACACCCCCCCCCCTCTCTACAGCATAAACTAAAATTGGTATGGACAAAAACAATAGTAATTCAGAACAGGTATTTATTTAAGTTTCTCTTTGAGTATTTGATATTTTGTGTGGCCTCCATCTGCCTGTACTACAGCCTGCATTCTTGAGGGGTATGATTTCAGTAAATCGCAAAAAATCTGAGACTCAAACTCCATTTCCCTGAGCACTTCAGTCACCTCTCTTCGCAGGTCGTCGAGGCTTGGTATACCATCATAGTTCACTGTGCGCACTTCAACACGATCCTTTAAGATACTACCAATGTTTTCACTCACATTAAGGTCAGGGGAGCTACCTGGAAATTCACTTGATGACAAGAAATCGATACCCCTGTTTCGAAGCAGCTCCTGTGTCTGAAGAGCCTTAAAACATGGTGCCTTATAATGCAAAAATGTGATTTCTTCAACAGATAACACATTTTCAGAATCTTTGAGGAAAGGAAATACTCCACCAGTAAGCACAGTTTCTCTGAAGTATTCGCCATTCCATGACTGTCCTTTTTCTTTGATGATCCACATTAACCATTTGGCTGTAAAACGGAGAAAAATTCCCAAATCTTCAGGAAATTTCACAACTTGGCGATAGCGCACGTCATCGCTGTTATCATCCAACTTTGCAGCCCAAATGATGTCATTTTTATGATTTGGCTTCCTGACTGTGTAAATGAAGAATTTATCTGAGGTGGCAACATGGAGAAAGTCAGCTTCATCCCAATCTTTAAGAAATGAACCACAAAACCATGCACGGTCTTCTCTCTGTTGCTGAGTGATGTTGGGCTTGCTGATAACATGAAATGGCTTGATACCAAATTTTTTCAACTCATGATATACAGCACTATAACTTCTCTTCTTTCCCCTTTTTGTTTCTAGCTCAAGCGCCAATTTACATAAAGACTTTCTTGGTCTACCCAATGCCTCAGCTATGATGTCTTTTGACTCCTGAGAAAGGACTTCAGCCCTTACAAGATTCTCACTCTTTTCTTGATGACAGTCATATGGATTTTTGTTCCAGTTTCTTTTAACAAAGTATTCATCTCTTTTAATGTATTTAACTATCCAGGAATGTGAAATGAAGGATGCGCCAGCATCCCTGGCCTCTCTGAAGGTTATAGCCCAGATTCGGTCAATCCATCTGATTTCCCCCAAGTCTTTAGCCATGGCTGTATCTAACTCCATCACTCAGTCTGAAAATACAAGAAATGTAAAATGAAAAATGACTTAATAGAAACTTAAGATAAAGTACTTGGAGACAGCCTATAGCAGAAAACTTCATAACTTTCCATTTGTTCTGTGGAGTTGTGGGGGGGGCCTCTAATTTCGAAACACCCGGTAGTATACTACATAATTAATTAGTCAATGACTGAACACTTGAAAACTTGAAAATGGAATTCAAACTTTCATCATCTCTATGAAATTTTCAGTTTTAAACAATTTGATAACTACTTTGATTCAAATTGACCGTCCGTAACAGAATTGTACAAAGAATTTCCAGTCACATAACATGGATTCCCTGGAAAATGACTGTGGTCAATCAAAGGTGTTTACTTTTGTTCTGTTACTGAATTGGGACTGAATTTAGATTCCAGGTGATTAATGGTCGCTGAACCGCATTCATTCAAAACAATTCTTATTATTTCTATGTTCTCAAATAATAAGATAATTGTGAATTGCATATTTTCATCCCATTTTTAATGTGTTACAAGGAGTCTCAAATATTTCCGACGTTCAGAAAGCTGCCTGCACATTATATTAAACATATAAGCAACGTCTTACTAAGGTTGCGTTCACACCAAACGTGTCGCGTTGAGTCGCGCTAATTCATGGCTAGTGTCATTTTCGCCTTAAGTAGGAATAGGAATATTATGTTTTCTACTTTGTTTTCATATTGCATTTCAGTTTACGAACGCAAGTTATGTTCTAATAAAATTGTACTCCTTTATATTTTTTCATTTTTCTTTTTATGTAGGACAAATGTAATATAATTAAATTTCAGCTCATCTGATATACATTTAAAATCTTAAGACTTACCTACAGTTTTTGAAAATGTTTATGGTTGAGTAGTTAATTATATATATACATACATACATACATACAGATAATATATATATATATATATATATATATATATATATATATATATATATATATATATACATACTATATTTATTTCGTACGAGCCTGGCCTTAAGGACCCAAATACGTAAAGGGAAATATTTTAGGGAAAATGCAGAATAACTTACCTTAAAAGGCTTCATTTGGGGTATTTACTTACTCTAGGAAAAGGTCGCCATAAAAAACCAGCTGATTAATCTGCATTACATTTATTTACAATACAGTTGAAAGGCAAAGCAACTGGGCCTCACGTGGACCAATCTTATCTCTCACAAGGGGAGAGCTGGCTAAAATAAGATTAACGTAAATGCTGGTTGTTGAAATTACTCATATTATCTTGCGTTAATGCAGCACTTGCGGGCGCAACGACTTGGACACATGACTCAGCAAATCTGGATGCCGTACATAAGTGAACCTTTGTAGAATGTGGTGTCGGCTTTGTCTGCGGTCTGGGGCGCCAGTTAGCCCCTCTGTAGGCCTCTATGGAAGGCTGGCTGCATGGGACATCTGTCCCAGGTCACTGACTGGAGACGACTGAGGCCGAATGCAGGTGCAAAGCTTGGATGTTTGGGGTCAGCTTATCCCCCCTTCCGGCAGCATTCCTGGAAACAGAGCATATCGCCAGCAAGAAGTTCACAGGATAAAAGATCTTAGGAGTAGGCCTACGAAGTACCTAGCTACCTACACACTTCCCTCTGGGATACGTCCCTAAGGCTGACAGGAGTCTTTCCGTAGCTAACGGCTGGCGCCGGGCATGCCTAGTCTGGCCTGAGTTTGTGTTTTGCACCTAAATCAGCTGATATTAGGGTAAACATGGCTGTTCTTTTAGAAATAAAATAAATTAAATAACTGCTGGGAAGATGAGGCGATCAATATTTGTAACAATATATATATATATATATATATATATATATATATATATATATATATATATATATATATATATATATATATATATATATATATATATATATATATATATATATATATATATATATATATATATATATATATATATATATATATATATTTCTCTTGATGTTTTGGCTAATTGGTTCAGAATTGTATCTTTTAATTAGTTATCCTGTAAAATTCAATAAAAATGAAACTTGCCTTAGAAAAGTTCAATTGCCCGCTTGTAGGTAGTATTGTTTTTCTTATAGACGAAGCGGTAAATAAAGGAAAATCCCCAAATTTATTTTAGCAGATAAAATTAACAAAAAATCCTGCATGGAGAGAGAGAGAGAGAGAGAGAGAGAGAGAGAGAGAGAGAGAGAGAGAGGAGAGAGAGAAGATACGTACTGCAAAACATCCCTGAGAGTGAGAGGGAGATTTCAGCAATTTATAGCACCAAGAGACAAGGCAGAGTTAAAAAAATGTTCAGAATATTTCCTGCTATATTTTGATAAATCGAAATATCTCTCGTGGAATATAGAAAATCAACAAAAAATCGAGAGAGAATGAGAGGAGAGTATGTGAACTGGGTATATCCAGATATTGTTCGAAATATGGAATAACGCAGGAATAGTCATCTTGTTTATTGTGACTCCCTATTCACTGGTGAGGTTCTTCCTGACTACTGTTGATGGAGTTGAACAGCCCAAGGAGAAGGAACTGAAGGAGAGAATTGCGGCTTGGCGAGACACCATCCGGTGCCAGAGAGCGCAGCAGGTGAACTTGGACAGGATAATTCTTCAGTTGCAACAGAGGCTCGACAACAATGAAGAGATTCAGAAGGCGGGCGGAAGGGAAGAACACACTCATGGGATCCAGATCACTCAGGAGGTGTTGCAACAGCAGGCCTGGCAAGAAAGGGCCTACTCGCTGGAAGCTGACACGTTGTTCCTGAAGAGGGAGAACGACCAAGAAAAGAGGGAAAATCGGTAGCTGGAAGAAAAGATCCTCAAAATCACAGAAGAAAATCAGCAGCTGATGGAAACGATGCCCTACGTGAGAGGATAAGGGAACTAACAGTGCGGTTGGCAGAGGCAAACATCCAGGTTGAGAGGCAAGAGGAACTCGTACGACAGAAGAAGAAAGACCGGCAGTTAAAAAGCGAAGAAGCGGCACGGATGGCGAGGCTCATCCAGGAAGAAAAGGACGCGACCGAAAAGCGCGAATCTGGCAGGAAAGACGTCGAGGTCAGGTTCCAGCGCCTGCAGAAGGAAGTGGAAAATCTCAGGAAGGAAAAGTGTGCACTCCAGTGTGAAGTTGAGGCTGCAAAACTCAAGAGGAAGGAGCTGACATGCCTTCTAAAAAAGGAAATCGTGGCTGGAGAGGAAGACCGGTGTCCAGGGCGAACGGAACGAAAAGCTGGAAGATGAGGTTAGACAGCTGCGAGAGGCAAAGGAGAGATTGGTTCACAACCTGAAGAACCTGCAGGGGAAAAACAGACGCCTGGAGAAAGACAACTGGAAACTAAAGGAGCAGCTGTTTGTCTTGAAGGAATGGCACGATCTCCAAGGAATGGCGCGATCCTCAAGGAATGGCGCTGGCCTCACAAAGAGGGATGAGATGTGAAAAATTTGAGGACAATGTTTATTGTATGGAACTTGAATGTTTATTTTTTTTAAAGTTTGCTTTGTTGATCCTTGAGGGAAGTTGAAGTTGCAGGGAAATAAATATACTAAAATGTTTCCTTAAGAGTTTTATTGATTCCTGAAAGGGAAAGGAAGATGGGAGTATTGAAGAAAGCGTGAGGAAAATGACAGGATTGGCAGAGTGCCAGAAGAAGAAGCATAGGATTCAGAGAAGCCCCAGGAGAACTGAAAAGATTCAGAGAAGTCCCAGGAGAACTGGAAGGAGTCAGTGGCATATTCGGGTCCTAAGACTAAGCAAAGGTGTGTCTATAACAGGGTAGGTGGGCGAGGCCCGCCACGCGTCCCGGACGGGCGGGTGGGGCTCACCACGCATCCTAGGGTGGGCGGGCGGGGCCCGCTATGCATCCTGGGACGGGCGGGTGGGGCGCACCACGCGTCCTGGGATAGGCGGGTGGAGCCTACCACGTGTCCCGTGATGGGCGGGATGGGGCCCGCCACGCGTCCCAGGATGGGTGGGCAGGGCCCGCCACACGTCCTGGGACAGGTGGGCGGAGCCAGCCACATGTCCCGGGACGGGCGGGCGAGGCCTGCCACGTGTCCCAGGATGCGCGGGCAGCGCCTTCCCGTCCCGGGACGGGCAGGTGGGGCCCTTTACGTGGCCCGGGACAGGCAGGCGGCGCCCACCACGCATCCTGGGATGGGTGGGCAAGGCCCACCATGCTTCCCGGGATGGGCGGGCTGGGCCCGCTACACGTCCGGGGATGGGCGTGTGGGGCCCGCCACGCATCCCAGGACAGGCGGGCGTGGCCTGCTAAGTGTCCCAGGACGGGTGGGCGAGGCCCACCACGTGTCCCAGGATAGGCAGACGAGGCCCGCCATGTGTCCCGAAACAGGCGGGCGATGGCCACCACACGTCTGGGGACGGGCGGGCGGGGCCCACCACGCATCCCAGGACGGGTGGGAATGGCCCTGCAAGTGTCCCGGGACGGGCAGGTGAGGCCCGCCACGTGTCCCGGTACGGGCAGGCAAGGCCCGATAAGTGTCCCGGGACGGACGGGCGTGGCCCGTCACATGTCCTGGGACGGGTAGGCAAGGCTGACCATGTGTCCCGGGACGTTTGAGATGGCCTTTGTCCAAAACGTAAGGGGGAAAAAAAGGAAATATGGGAAAATCGAGCGCTTATGACTTACTTTAGATAATTGTTAAAGGGAATGCAAGGTCGCCATTGAAAACTCAGCGGATCAATCTAATTTATATTTATTTACAAGCAACATTGAATGGCCTGAGATAAAGGCAAGGCAGGTATGCTATGTGGGGGAGGCCATGTACTGTCTGGAACACTCTTATCTTTCACAAAGTGGAAAAACTGGCCGAAATCAACCCCTACCGCAATGCTGGTTTCCAAATTTATGAATTCAGGTAATAAAAGCGCTTGCAAGGAGACGGAGCATGGACTCAGCAATCTGCAAATGAATTCCCAAATTACACACAACATAAACTAAAGACATCTTGCATAATATCTCAGCTAATCACTATGGAGGGTGTTTATCTTTAATCACACACAAGAGGAGGAACTCTAGTGCTTAAATGAAATGTTCAATGAAGACTTAATTTTGGACAGGTCACAAGGGTAGCACGTGCTACGATGGTGGACAAAGGGCGTTCAGTAGAGGAGTTATAAAAGGGAAATTTGAAAATGGAAATAACAAGATTCTTCTTGAAGGAATAGGACTGGTTGGATTTTGCACTTTCGAGATGTACCTGTAGTCCTTAGTGGCTTGCACATGTATCGTGATTTCTGAGGAGGGCTCCAACCAGCGACGATGAAACAAAGGGGCTGACTTCAAGTCAGAGGTGAGCACATCTCCCTGATAACAGAAGCCGGCGTAGACTGAGGTAGAATCAGGGCATTTCCAAGCGGCCTGGGATCACACACTGCCTACGGCATTGTCTGGAAAGATGCAAAAACACAGCCAGCAGATTTGTGGGAAAAGTGGTCTAAAGCTAGGAGTACCTAAAGCCCACTAAGAAGCCTATATAACCCCTGCGACCTGCCCTTCTTACCCCATATCTTCGTCTTATTTCATAATTTTCCAATCTCTCAAACAGCAATACTCCCATAATCCACTCAGCATTCTCAACTCTGTTCTCTGAATCTTTACTTCCTCTTTTCTTCTTAGAGCCCATGTTTCTGCTCCATACAATAACGCTGGTCTTATTATAGTGTTGTATATCTTGACATTTAGCTTGATTGGCATTTTTTTATCACATACTACTCTACCTATCTTTCTCCACTTCCCCCATGCTTTTATCCTACTGCCTTCGATAATGACACCTAAGGATAATATTAAATAAAAGTATTTGAGTCTATATCAAGCGATATTACAGATTTTACGAAAGTAATATAAATGAAAACACAAGTAACGGGTAAAGCACGGCTTACTAAATGGATGTAGTCATGGTCAACCTCTCTTCCCGGTTAAGACGACAATTTCAGTTTTATTTCCCATTCTATTCTGTCTCGCAGTAGTGTACACGAGCGTTCATGTAACGATGTATATTTTGAGATGTGGAGCCTCACTACAGAACATTCTTCTTGAATACGAATCACTAAGATAAAATGCGAAGTTGGTCTAGTGCTTACCTTTCAGACCACATGTGTCCTTGCAAAGGTATTCAGATATTAAGAGAGAGAGAGAGAGAGAGAGAGAGAGAGAGAGAGAGAGAGAGAGAGAGAGAGAGAGAGAGTAAAAGTATCATATTTCTTTGTTTCGTGGTTTTTTTTATATATACTCGCAGATTCTGCTTCGCCTGAGGATAAAGGGTTTCATTCTTTAACTACTATAATGGAATAAATAAAAACAACAGTTACATCACAATACAAAGATTCATTGCTTGCACTAAGTGGCCAAGGTCGCCTGGGTACATTCTTTGTAGAATTAAAAAAAAAAAAAAAACTTATGATCCTTGACAGGAGTAAATAATTATACATTTATATGATTCTGGATGACTTATAATATTCCCCAATTTCCCCCTCCACCCCCCAAGCCCAGCCCCCGTCTCCACCGCCCTTTATTTGGGATAAAGAGCCGGGCGTGATGGTATGAACCATAGATCTCTCTCTGTATATCTATGGCATGGGCAATTATATAAGTGCTTTTTCCAAAGAATAAGTACACTTGCTGCACCTTTCATTAGCCAATAAATGAAACAAATTCGTTATATCCCCTACGAACGTTAACTGATACTGAACTGACCTTTTTTTGTACGTATAGGTAAACCATAAGCTAAAAAATCTATATACAGGACATTTTTTCAAACAATTTCTAGTGGTCCATGCGAATTGCATTTCCAAATAATACGAATTGCTCTACCAACTGTTTTCCATCAAAACTATTCTTCAGACAGTTAAATAGTATGTTGAATAAGGAGATTACGCCACCTCCTCTATATCACACTGTCCCTAAAATGAATTTATACGCGGCGTTCCCTACAAGATGACACTTTCAGGACGAAATTTCTAACCATCATCCAAAAGGAATTACCGGCCCTCAACCTGAAACTCATTCCGAGGAATCCCCGAACAGTTGGCTCTCTCTTCAAGTTCAAAGACAAGCTTAGTCCTTTGTTTACATCCAACATTATATATAAGTACAAGTGGCCCAGATGTAGTCAGGGGATCTATGTCGGATGTACAAAGAGGCTGTTGCGAGTGCGCATTGATGCTCACAGAGGGGTCATCTTCAGAACTGGAGAGCAGATTGTCTAGCCCTGAACAATCTAATATTAAAAACCATACAAAAATATGTAAAACCTATATAGACAATAAAGATTTTTCAATAGTAGGATTGGTACAAATAGAAAACGACTTAACAATACTGGAATCCATTATTATCAAATTGACCGTACCACCGTTAAACTCCCAAACGTCATCCACACAATTGTTTATTGCCTGATGGTCTTGTTGAGCTGTTTTTCTCTGTCTGTAAGTTTGTTATTGTTTTCTCTGTCTGTATGTTTGTTATTGTTTTCTCTCTCTCTCTCTCTCGTTGTAACTCTGTACGAGTACAGTTACAGTAGTATGTTTTTAACTTCCTTCTGGGTGGGTTGTCATCAGCCATTTGCTTGTTCTTTAAGTAAATGTTTTTGCAATTATATTCTGAATGTTTTAATTTAATTATAATATTTAATTCGGATTTTATTAGTTTATTGATTGCCCTGTTCGCTTGTTTGCAGCCTAGAAAATGCAACTATGTGGAGTTGTAAAACGTCGGCATATATTTTAATAAAAATTTAATAAAATGCATATGGATAGTGCCTTTCCCTGACCCGCCTTGGATTCTTCTTCGAGCTGTTGCTCCGGAAATTGGAGTTATATGTATATACATACATACACACACACACACACACACACATATATATATATATATATATATATATATATATATATATATATATATATATATAGTATATATATATATATATGTGTGTGTGTGTGTGTGTGGTTGTGTGTATGCATTTGTTATATATGTATATATGATATATATATATATATATATATATATATATATATATATATATATATATATGTGTATATATGACCTATATTTATGTATTATACTATATACATATACATAATATGTAAATATATAAAGTGTATCTTGGTGTGTAATATATAGAGATATATATACTATTATATATTAAGATATATATAACTGAATATATATATATAATATATATATAGATAATTATATATATATATTTAGTAATGTACCTTAAGTTTAACGAAATTGACATAAATCGTTCAAATCCCTATGCTGCGAAGTTCCATGATCATCACATCTACGAATAGGTGCAGTTAACAAATGATCAATTTCCTCCTATGTGCATACAGTTTTTATCGCTAGTAGGCATACGCCTAAACAACTGTGATACTCAGTGTTTTCAACGAAGGATTTTCAGTGCCAGAATTCTCGCTTTTTATTAATTTGATATGTACAAAGGTAATGTCCAGAGTTTCAAAAATATATCTTTGGAGCTCACGTTTCATAGCCAATGAAACTTCTAATATTATATATACCTGCAACTCTGCCAAACTTGTAAAGATCAAGTGGCAAACATAATTATGCGGACTAAGTATTTTATCTTCCAAGATCGCCAATCCATTATCATGCATGAGTTCACTGTTTTATCCCGTTTGATACTTTATAGTGACCATATACAGCAGATGGCCTGTAAATGAAGAAAACGTGAGTGGTCGCAAATCGCGTGATTGTATCGAATTCCCCCCCCCCCCCCCACCCCCCCCCCCCCCCCCCACCCCCCACCCCCACCCAGAAAACTGCTATTTTTCCAAAGAAGAAACTGAAGTTGAAATTTGTGAAACTCAGGACGACAATGGATTAGGGGATTCATATGATTCACATGATTACATATTAAAAGTCTTTTTTCCTGAAGATTACTCATCTTCAGACGAACTTGATGAAAAAAAAAAAAACAGTGAAAATGAGCAAGACAATAGTGTTATATTATATGACACGCAGCCTCAAAATGTTAATAATAATGCCGAGGAACAGTGCATAATTATATGGTCAAATAGTGACGAACACATCGATTCAGATATTACGCACATTAGTGACAGACTCGGATGAAACATTGTTCACAATTAGAAAATTAAATAATTTAGTTTACCGAGTAAGGTGAGAATTTCGTTTTCTTTGTTTTCCTATAGAAGGTCAAAAGTAAAAACGTAACTAAGCGCCTGCGGAAACTTTATGCGGATACAACGGCAACACTGCTGTTGGCACTGAAATTCCTAATTCTCTTACGATACGTTCTGTAAGACGTTCCAGTCTCTCTCATGCCCAGCAACGCCTCTTATTGCCGATTCTCTGTTGATTACGATCCATTGTCAACTCCAGTCGCTAAACAGCTACTAAATAGGATAACTTATTGGACTAACAGTGGTCACGACATCACTTACATCTCTTTTTTCAAGTTATACAACTTTGATCGTGTACTTGTTGTCATTCTCAGGGTATTTTAAAATGTTGATATATAGTATTATCTAATAATGCCAACAAAATTGACAGAAAATAAACTCAGCAATTGTTGTCTCTCTCTCTCTGTTTTACAATTTTAATAGTTCCTGTTGTCATTATCAAGGTATTATAAAAGGTCAATTCTGTTTATTCAATAATACCAACGAAATTGACAGAAAATAAACCCAACCATAATTCAGTCTCCTCTTATCATATCAAAGTACTGAATTTACTAGTGTGCAACCATATCTACGACTGATATAAAGACCATCAAGGTAGTTGTATTGTTACTCGGATGACTCGAGAAATTTAC
>NC_061106.1:35359871-35423850 GCF_015104395.2 Macrobrachium nipponense
CTCGAGAAATTTACATCTAGGCCACTTTGGTGAGACATGGCTCAAAAAAAAAATATGAGTGTTACACCGGATATATTTGTCCCTTTATACATCTGTTTGTATGGTGTATTTGTTGCATGGAACCAGCGGTTATTCAGCAACGGGACCAACGGCTTTACGTGACTTCCGAACCACGTCGAGAGTGAACTTCTATCACCAGAAATACGCATCTCTCACTCCTCAATAGAATTGCCGAGAATCGAACTCGCGACCACCTTTATACATTTGGTTGCCTAGTCCCCAAGCCTTCGTCTCATCATAACCTATCAATGGCAATTATAACTACCTTTATGAAATTATATTTATAGTTCTTGAAATTTGTGGTTTATAATCATCATTTTATAAATTGATGGATTATGTAAATCGAAAGAGTATTTCCATTCAAATAATTATGTTCTGAAATTGGCACCAAAATCTACTTTGAACTAAGTTGGATTTCGGCAAACGCGACCAACCACGCCTGAGTGTAACGAAGGTTGATGATGTATGATTAATCAGGACTGAATATGATTTTTATCATTGCTATTTTTATTACTTTTTACCATACTATTTTTCTATTTAACGATAACTAATTTCATTTGTAATGTGAACTATTATTCGAATACCATTAACATATTGCCTACAGCAGTGTTTAAAAAAATATGAGAATAATATTGACATGCCAATAGCTCGACCATTGACGCCTGTCGTTACAAGACAGAGGCTTTCATTCGCAGAATTGCGGTGTTATCATACCATTTTCATGAAACAGAAGGGCACTGGCAGCGGCAGGGGGTAAAGGAATACTTTAAGGCAACTGTACCACTTTAGTGATGATAAAAAAATACAGGGGTAAAATTAGAAAGCATTTTGTGGAAACTTTCAATGAGTCTAACTTCAACTGTAGTAGCAGCCTACTGTACTGACAGCCACATAAATATCCAAGAGAAAAAAAAAACAACGTTCCGAGGCACTTTACCTCCCGGGGGACTTCGATTTTCAGTCGAATTTAAAAATAAGTCACTAGCAAATAAGTGTTGGCTTATATCTCGGGATTGTTAATTCTAAAGAACAGTTCCGCACGGACTGCAAGGAACGTAAACCGCGAATACGGACATCCACTAGGGATTTGGGGCGTTCCAATGTATTTCGCCGTGTTTAGTACTGGCCCCTGGGGGTTTATTACAGTCGTCCGAATAAACAGGCATAGAAAAACCGCAACTGCCTTAAGGCCTGTCCACACGACGGGCCTGATCGGCGTGCTCTAGGGTTGACGGGCAAATTCTGGCGGACTTAAGCTGGTCTCACACTAGTCATTTCTTGCTCGCGGTTTTGGCCAGCATCCAGCCGATGCTCGCGAGCAAAAGTGTTGTATCGTCACACTAGGATCTCGTGGTTTCGAGGAGCATAGAAAAAAGTAAACAAAACGATCAGCTGATATCATCATGGCGCCCGAAATCGTCGGACTGTTGCAAGATGTGCTGCAGTGATGTGTGTTCTTGGAGTCTTACGTGAATGCAAGAGCAACAAAAAACGTTTGTGGGTTCGAGAGTGGCTCAGGAGAAGAGAGGATAAAGGTATCTTTGACAACTTGTGTCGGGAAATGAGGTTGGGAGATGACGCTGCCTTCTACAACTACCACAGGATGAACAAAGAAGATTTTGATTATCTCTTGAGGCTTGTTGGGCCCAAGATTGCTAAGCAAGACACCAGGATGAGAAAGGCTATTCCACCAGAACAGAGATTATCAGTCACATTGAGGCACTTGGCCACAGGTAAGTTACTAGGCTATAGCCCTATAGGATAATTAGGTTATGACATAGGTAAAAAAAACCGCAAGGTACAGGCAGGGGTGGACCATGTACGATCAATGTGTACAACCCCAAAAAAAGTACATCATAACGCGTCCTGACATCGGAGATGGGCATCAGACGCGACTTGTTGTTGGTGAGAAACGGAGCTAAAGACCTCTACTCCGGTGTCAGGACGCGTTATAATGTACTTTTCTTGTAGTTGTACACACTGATCGTACATGGTCCACCCACCTGTACCATGCGGTTTTTTACCCTAGTGCATTAGAGGTGGCAAATATTTAAATTAGCCTAAACCCTTGTGAAAAAATATTTTTTTTTATTGTTTAGGTACGTCTATTTGATATAGTCCTTCAACTAATTTTATAGTAGGGGCAGACCCTCCTGTACTTCAGTTGTCCACCAAATCAAGAGAACTTTTGGAGTATACCGACATACCTAACCTTACCTACTTAGCCTATAGTGTGTTTACTTTTCTAAGATCGCTGTGGTGTGGCAGGATCCAACAGGCCATTCAGTACATCTAGCTATAATTATAGAAAGATTGAATAATACTACTCAAGCAGGCCCATCTCTGCAGGGAAGCATTTAAAGGGCCTTACATACCTGTAAATATGACAACTCTGTCTTTCTACCTGGCCCACCACCAGAGCAATCTCAGAAAAAATAAACACACTATAGTTGTCGTAGTCACCGACTGGTAAATATTAAATAGTGAATTTTCATTTTTAGTTTCAGGTGAATCAAAAACATCCCTGGGATATTCCTACAGGATCAGCCCAAACCTCCTTTCAAGTGTCGTTCCTGAGGTGTGTGAGGCCTTATATGCAGCTCTGCAAACCGTTATATATGAAAAATGCCTACAAATGAAAGAGGAATGGCTTCGCATCCAAGCAGAATTTCATTCTCTCTGGCAGTTTCCAAATTGCTGTGGTGCTTTAGATGGGAAAAGAGTTCTTATAGCCAAACCTCCAAAATCAGGTTCAACATATTATGACTACAAATGTCATTTCAGCTCCATACTTCTTGCCCTTGTCGATGCGAAGCTGAGATTCATTTATGTAGATGTTGGTAGTGCAGGACGTGCCAGTGATGGAGGTGTATGGGAGAAATGCTCTTTGAAAAGGGCACTTGATAGGGATTTGGTGAAATTTCCTCCACATAAGTCCTTACCTTTTTCGCAGAAAGCAATTGCCCAAGTGTGATTCTGCCGATGATGCTTTCCCTCTCACTACTTCTTTAATGAAACCTTACCCTGGTCGAGGACTGACCCATGAGAAAAGGATGTTCAACTACAGGCTCTCTCGTGCTAGACGCACATCAGAGAATGCATTTGGTATACTTTCTGCGAAATTAGAATATTTAAGCAGCCGATTAATACATCTCCAGAAAACATCAATTCAATTATTTTAGCTGCATTTGTTCCCTTCACAAATTTTTACGGACCCGTTCACCAAACACATATGCACCAGCTAATAATCCAACAAGAATAGAGGCCTAGGTTACATACCTGCATATTGAAAAATACAAGCTAAGAACTGCCATAAAGCATTGAGAAAAAACCTAGACAATTAATAATGCTGGCCAAGAATTTGATCAGAAAAATGGTATAAAAATGCCATTAACAATATACTTCTTTGGGAACTGTATAACCTAACCTATGATTTCCAATGACTTTCAGTGCATATTATAACAAATATAATATGAATGAAAAATACATGGAATCATGCAATTTATATATAAAGAAGAATGAGTTAGGTGTAATACTAAACATTCACTAATAATACACCATTTTTCATGTTTTTCAACAGCTTAAAATCACTAAAATTAGAATAATAGGGCTACAGTAACCTTAACACAGTGAGACAAACCTTGTCAAATAACCCAAGGGGGCCCAAGCTTGCAAGATTTATAGGCTAATAACTTAGGGGTAAAAAAAAAACAAACCGCATGGTACAGGGGTGGACCATGTACGATCAATGTGTACAACCCCAAGAAAAGTACATTATAATGCGTCCTGACACCGGAGTAAAGGTCTTTAGCTCTGTTTCTCACCAACAAGAAGTCGCGTCTGATGCCCATCTCCGATGGTTGTACACATTGATCGTACATGGTCCACCCCTGTACCATGCGGTTTTTTACCCTAATAAGATATATTTCAATCTTTAACCAATAGGCTTTACCATGCCAAAATATATTGCCTACAGTTAGGCTATATTTCATTATACATTCATTTCAGTCTAGGCTACCCCTAGCCTATGCAGTCTAGCCTGGCCTATGGTATAACCAAGTCTAAAATTGCTAAGTTCAGAGAGAGAGATAGAGAGAGACAAAAACTAAGCCCTATAACATGGGTGCTTGCTGTCAACAGTAAAATACAAATAGCCAACCACGCTTAACCTAGCCAACAAATAACAGTACCATAGACTATGCTATGGCCCTTGGTATATAGGTATATCAACCTGTAACCAATAGGCTTTACCATGCCAAAAATATGCACTAAACTATGGCCAGGGCTACGGTACTTAATCAGTTATACAAACCAAGCCTAAAATATAGCCAACCAAACCAATCATTCCCTAGCACAATTACCAGTACCATGGGCTAGGCTATGGGCCTTGGTATAGGCCTATGTTATAGGTAATGATCAATCAATAAGTTCTAGGCTACTTGTGCAGAATAGTTATATGTACAGTTGCATGATAATATGAATACAGGAATATGGGTCAAATTATTAAAACAAAAAAAAAAGAGATATCTACCTGCAGTTAACCAGCATCGCTAAGGTCGGGAAATTCAGACTTCAGGGCTCTCGTGACTTCCTCCCATTTGCACTTTTTAAGCGTAGTTTTCTTAAAAAGTTCATCCGTGTGATCCCACAACACTCGGAACTCTCTTACTTTTTCTAACAATCCATGG
The DNA here is from genome assembly GCF_015104395.2 of Macrobrachium nipponense. Classification (NCBI taxonomy): domain Eukaryota; kingdom Metazoa; phylum Arthropoda; class Malacostraca; order Decapoda; family Palaemonidae; genus Macrobrachium; species Macrobrachium nipponense. The sequence continues at coordinate 35,364,620 of NC_061106.1, forward strand.
AGAGCAAAGGACGTCCACACATACCGATGTCTTTGTGTGGGAAGAGACATAGTTCCTGAGCACGTGCTGTTAGAAGCAGCCATCTTGTGTGTTTACACTACGCTGTCGCTCGGGGTTCGCGGCTGCTGCTTCCCAACAAGACGGAAAGCAAAGATCTCGAGCAAAAACATCTCCCGGTTTTCGATTCTCGGCAGCAACGGCTCGCTGCTCGTGAAAAAAAAGGCCCAGAGTGTGAGGCCAGCTTTATCCGTGAATGTTGTCCACACGGGTGAGGCGATGGAGAGGTGGCGTGCCCGACGATGCCAGTAGTGTGTTCAGTGCGGTACGATAAACATGGTGCCTACCGCAAAGAAGAAGAGATAGTGTAGCATGATATTGCTTTGTGTGTGATAGAAGAGAATATGGTGCAAAGAATGGCTCAGATAAAAGAAATTGTCCTGGTTACGTACGTCTGCCAGGGTACGTAAGCTCAATCTATCGGGCAACCACCATGGTGATTTTGCTACAAGTCCCAATCGGGCTATTTGACTGGTTTGCCCGTCAAGTGTTGCCCGGTTAGAGGGGAAGTCCGCCGATCAGGCCGATGTGTGGACAGGCCTTTAGTCTAGGCCGCCGCGGAATAGTAACATAGATCTACCTGGGATTGTCCCAATTAATTCAGCAATACCCAATCCCTGAAATAATTGTGAAGCATCCGCTTACCTTAACATGCAGCATGCACTCTTGTACTATTTATTTCAAGATTTTGGTGTTGCTCAAGGCCAATACAGTTACTGTATTGGCCTTGGTGTTGCTTGAAAAAACCTTATTATAGATTCGCTTAACTTTATTAGGCGCATAACTCAGTCTCTTGCATTGGATCAGAGGGATTTCTCGATACATTTTCCTCTCCGAAAACAACTATTTATGGAGCACAACCTTCTCGAACGTATTCCTGTTCTCCTTGAGCCTTTGTAAAGAAGAAGCTCCCTCAGAATCCCTCGTTCTGCTAATGCCACCCCAGTACACAGCAAGGGGTAACGGTTACTTCGCTTGTTATTATTGGATGGAAAATGTATGAAGGGAAATCTGAAAAAAAATTTTAAAATCACCTGCATTACTAAGGAGAAAAGGGATACGACCACTGAATACACTTTACAAAACTATGTATAATTTAAAAGTAAAACTACGAAGCCAAAAATTTACCTAACACTAACAACTTTGCTAGGCTAAGACCCTCATGATTTAAGGCATATGTCACACTTCTCAAACCCATAATACTTCTACAGATAAAAGTGAAACCTGAATTTAACCCATACTCTCAAGAAATTCCTACATTACAGGCTAACGTACAATCTAACTGCAAGCATTAAATTCAACACTAAATTCGTGGAACTATTGCAAAATCTTTAATCAATCAATAGGTTCTAAGAAAACCAAAATAGGTAGTACTACACCACAGAAAATCATAAAACTACTCAACAAATAGTACAATCAAACACACATTTTCTAAGCAATTTTATAAATTAGTCCCAACCAGGCGAGTGTAGAACGACGGGAACTGGTTCCGCAGACAAACGAACAAACCTAATCTTTCCTAGAATGTCCTTACCTAACCTCACTTTAGCACTAAACGCCGGCGACAACAGTCACACCATTCAAAATAAATTATTCCGTTCGCAACGGAGTAAAACCTGTAAACAAAGGGCTTCTGCACTCCGAATAATCTGGGTCTCGTCGACACAAGAAATTCTTTCTTCAACAACCTGACCAATTTTCGTTAGCTATCTTTGACATGGAAGTCTTACCTTTCATTAAATTTTACTTATTGTAACTTATTTTATTCATCTAATTATTCAAAAGCTACCATTTTTTTATAGGCCGATGAAAAACATGGTAATTACAATTTTGTTTTTCTTATAATCATACCACTTCTGTTTTGTGGAATCTAAGAGTTCAATAGAGAATGCACTTTCTTTGAATCTAGCATTGTGGTTTTAGCTACATTTGCATTTTTGGTATATAACTGGATTCCACTCACTCGCAACCATTTCTGATCATCGGTATGCTATCAGGCAATTTGGCCTTAGTGGCTTCGCGTATAGGCCTACCATTCTATTCCATCATCAAATTTGCATGTAATCAAATCACAGTATGTACAGTCAATTGCCTTGTCAGGTTTGTCAGAGCCATCTCAGTTTAAAACAGATTTATACAGAAGCAGTTTTAGGGTAAATGATTGAATGGCCTCCTGGCGACCACTTTCCCAAACAATAACTTTAAACACTTCCTTCGAGAGGAAAGTGAAGGTCTTGAGGTGTCTTCGAGAGGAAAGTGAAGGTCTCGAGGTATTCTTCAACCGGCGCTGGCTTGGGACTGATGTCTATCCTGGGTTACAGATGGTGTTGGTTATTTTTTGGGAAGGTGGACGCGTTACCGTCCACGTGGTCCCCAGGAGGCCATTCGATCATTTACCCTAGTACAGGTGCTCTTTAGGCCTTCGTAGTATGTCCTGCCAGGGTGGAAAACCTACTGTATAGCCTTCACCAAGTTCCTCCTTGTATCACACATGCACCAAATGTTGGTCCATCAAGGGATGACATAGTTACATCAACAACAAAAAGGAGTGAAGAAAACTGGATTTAGATATTTTGAGGGCCTGGCATTACAACACTTTACTTTAATAGTATATTATAACAGTATGTCCTCTAAGTATGATAGAATATGCACAATTTAGGTCAAAGACTAAGCACTGTGACCTATGAGGTCATTCAGCGCTGAAAGGAAATTAGTAGAAAAAGTTACAAAGGTGTAACAGGAGGAAAACCTCGCAGTTGCACTATAAAGGGATTTTGACGTAGGAAAAATCTATTTCTGGGCGAGGAAGCCGTGTCGCCCAGTGAAATATGTCTGCTTTAGCCACTATTTCTAGTAAAATATTGCTATCAATACCAGAGAACTGCTAAATTGGACATGTCAGAAGCCTCTGACATCGCTCACCTATATAAAAGGTGTCGGTATAAAACTGGGGCGAGTGTTACACTACCACAGCAACCCCTCCAATTAGCCTTTTCCTCATCAAAAGACCCTAAATACGGGGAGCCGACCCATAGGTCACACCTAGCTACCCCGTTGAAGGCGGCTGTGACGTCATACTTTTCGATAGCCATTCCGTGTTCGCACGTTCGAATATTACTATTTGTTCTTTTATTTTTATTCTGGTTACGGATCGTCATCTACCTCTTCACCCAAGTTCAGTACTGGTTCCGCCTTTTTCAATATTTAGGGAGTGAATTGCCTATCGTTTTGCCTTTATTTAGGATTTTATTAGGCGTCACTTTTAAATAGGGGGTGGGCGGCAAGTCGCCTTTACGGCTTACCCTTGAATTGTACCGATTTACGCTTGAATTGTACCGACTTCGAGTAGTCTTCCTCTCTGCTTGTAACATGTGATATTTCAGTACATGTATGTATGTATATATGTATATATATATATATATGTATGTATATATTTATTTATTTATTCTTGGGTGGCAGTTTTTAGTCGATCCGATTTCCATTTAGTTTTGTTATTTCATTATTTTCACGTTTTTCACGGGGGTCACTTTCGAGCACGTTTCTTTGTTTCGTGCTTCGCCGTTTATCCACCCGTCCTATTTCATTCAAAATTTTAATTTTCCCTTTTTTCTTTTCGTCAGCTTGCCGTTTCTTATCGTTTTGTCAGTAAGCAAGTAGTTTTTCCCCCTTTTGCGCCCACTGTTATCGAGTGGCCTTCATTGCGGTTTTATATTTTACGACAGTTTATTTTCATTTCCCCCGTGTTAAAGCATGATTTTCTTTTAGCTTTAAGTAATTGATTTTATTTTGTCTATGTATATTTTGGATGTTAGGTCGGTTAGCCTACATAGGCTATGCCTGCGTTTTCCTCGTAATCTTTTATTTGCGAGGATACGCTGATCACGTGATCGTCACCCCATCAGCCCTCCTTCCCTCCCCCTCACGTGGGCAGTAGTAGTTGGGTGCTCCTCTTGCCTCGGTTGTCGCTGACAGCCGTTCCCATCAGCAGAGGGGGGGGGGGGGGTTGTAGAGGGTCCTCCAGGACTTAGGTTGGTGGGTGTCGCTTCTCAGCCAGACGACCTCCGGAGTTGTTGATTGCTTTGCGTATTCAGCCTCGGCTTCCGTGGAGTTGTTGCGCTCTGCTCTTTCAGCTTCCGGAGCTTACATCCATCCGCCTAAAACATTCCCTCTCCGCATAAGGCGGATTTAGATTCAGGCTCTCCGGTAGTCGTTGAGGGCTATGTTTACGGAAGTTTCTCTTCCGTAGGCGGAGATATTATGTTTGTTATTTTTATTTCTCCCTTTTATTTTTATTTTCTTTTCTTTTTTGCCACGGAACTTGTGAGTTCATGTGGCCGTCCCGGGTTACTTCGTGTACTCCCACTCCGGGTGGTTTTTAATTATTATAGTCCTCGGGACGTAAATATATGAATATATATATACATATATATTTTTTATATATATATTATTTTTCCTTTCTTTTGCCACGGAACTTGCGAGTTCATGTGGCCGTCCCGGGTTACTTCGTGTACCCCCCACTCCGGGTCATACAGCTCCGGATGGTTTTAATTATTATAGTCCCCGTGGGCGTAAATAAGGGATTTTGACGTAAGGAAAAATCTATTTCTGGCGATTGGTTCGTGTCGCCAGCGAAATATCCTTTAATCCATTATTTCTAAGGTAAATGTACTAACATACCAGAGAATAAATAAAATAAAGAAAAGGTCAGTACAACTGACTCGCTCACCCTCCAAGAGGGTGTCGGTATGAACACTATGGCGAGTGAGACCACTACCACGAACCGCTTGCCAATAGAAATCTCCCACTACAAAATCCCCACTAGGGGGAGCCGACCCACAGAGTGGGCAGCAACTACTACTACTCCATCCCATGCTGCCGACTGCTGCGCCTCTGGTGACCATCCTGAAGTTAGCAGACAATCTTGAGCGATGGGATGGGCAGGGCGGGATTTCGCTGGCGACACGAACCAATCGCCCAGAAATAGATTTTTCCTTACGTCAAAATCCCTTTTCTGGGCTCAGTTCGTGTCGCTGCGCGAAATCGTACCAGAGAAATAGCACAAGATTGTAAAGAATAAAAATAAATAGACAAAAAAAGGGTCTCAAATAAAAGATAACATAAATTAAAGAAATATAATTGCTACTAGATATACATATACACAATGATACAAAATAGAAATATTACTTAAAATTAAGTTAATGTTAATAATATTCTTAATTAACTTAAATGTAACATATATATACAGGGCTTACATGGAATATATGTTGAGATTAGTATCTGTGTATAGTTATTATGTACAAAGAAATCAAAGCAATTATAACAATAAACTGAATAGAACAAACTTCAATAATAATATAATAAAGGAATGTATATGACTTAGTATACAAAACCGTAACCATTGTAAATACGAGTGTCCCTAGCATAAAAATAAGGGGATCACATCAAAGAGATCATTATATACAATCAATTGTGAGTACCCTAGCAAAAAAATAAGGGGCACCCCACAACTATACCATCATAAGAGCAGCTAAGACTCAAGGTAAACGTAGATGAACATGGCAGGTATAGACGAACTGTTGGTGAGATAGGTAGAAACAAGGAGGACTGGATCTTCTAACTAAAGATTAAGCAGAGCGGGGGAAAAATATGTTACCCGCCGCCAACTGCTGAAAATTTCAGAGCTTCCAAGGACTTTAAGTAATGACGCTAAATACTGTCGGCGATTTCCATCCAGTATATTTTTTCAAATCATCGAAATTCATGTGTTGGAATAGTTAATTGAGGTGGCTACTGCCCTGACATCATGTGCTTTAGGGAAGGAGTCAGGATTGGCTTGCTTAATAAAGGGATTTTGACGAAGGAAAAATCTATTTCTGGGTGATTGGCTCGTGTCGCCCTATGAAAGTATCCTTAATATCATTCTTTCTAGGTAAAATTAGCCTAAAATTACCAGAGAAAACAAAATTAAGAAAATGTCAGTAAAACTGACTCGCTCACTCTTAAAAAGAAGTGTCGGTATGATATAGGGGTGGGCGAGTGTGGAACACTACCACGAGACAAACACCAATTAGAACTTCCCTATCAAAATCCCCCCAAGAGAGAGCTGATACCAACGGGCGATGCAGCCTCTACTACTACTACTAGAGGACGCCACGGACAGCAGCGCCCCTAGCGGACATCCTTAATTAAAACATAAATACATCTTGTCCTGCAAGGGGGGGAAAACAAAACCACCCTAAAAAAGGATGGGTTCATAGGGCGACACGAGCCAATCACCCAGAAATAGATTTTCCTTCGTCAAAATCCCTTTTCTGGGCTCAGCTCGTGTCGGCCTATGAAAGAGTACCAGAGAAACAGACAAGATGGAAAGGAAATAATGAAAAACAGATTAAAATGATGGATATAATATAAGTAAATCAGATACAGCATACAAAATAAGCACTTAAACTAACTTATTACGATAATCAATACAGAATGTTAGTAAACTTAAAGTACTTAAATGGTATAATAATATATAAATATGCATGTAAAATAAGGAAATGAAATGGATTACTTAATTAGAATATATAAATACAATTATATGACATATAATGTTCCTAAACCCTAGCATAAAAATAAGGGTAGGTACACTCAAGTCCATCATTAATTACACAATTAATACAATTAATTCAAATATATACAAACACATTGTGAGTGAAACTTATCACAAACCCAATGGAGAATTTATACAAACATATTGTGGCCTACCCTAGCATAAAAATAAGGGTAGGAACACTGGAGTACATATCAGTACAAGGGTGGTTGTCCCTAGCAAAAAAATAAGGGACAAACCACTATAAGATACAACGGCTAAGGCTATGATGTTGAGTAGCCTGACGATAGGTGAGGCTTGTTGGTTGAAGTAGGTAGAAAGGAGACCTGGATCAATACTACAACTATTAAGCAGTATCAGGGAACTATGTTTCCCGCTGCTACTGCTGAAAACTTTAAAGATTCCAAGGACTTTAAATAATGCCGTTTAAAGACTGTCGGGGATTTCCATCCAGTATACTTTCTAAGATCCTCAAAGTTCATATGTTGGAAATAATTAATTGAGGTGGCTACTCCCCTGATTATCATGTGCTTTTGGGAATGACTCAGGGTTGGCTTGTTTAATGAAGTAAAGGATTTGCTGTCTAATGCCTTTAACTGACAAAGTACCACCTTTTTCTCTCATGAAGAGAGCACCCGAGGATCTAGAAGAAGTGCGAGATAGAAAGGCTCTAAGAGTTGATACTGGGCAGAGAGAAGGATCCTGTGGAAGTGGGATAACCTTCCAAGGAGCCCACCTTGCAAGAGGATCTTCATTTTTGGCTAAAAAGCTACGATCCGGAGCAAGTAGAACTTCTCCTGATGGGAGGAATTCCACATGACCCGCATCCCTGGATAGAGCCGACAGTTCTGAAATTCTAGCTCCTGAGGCTAGGCTTAATAAGAATAGTGTCTTCCTCAGGAGCATTATAAATGTACAAGATGAGTTGTCAGTATCTGAAGCTAGTTTGAGGACATCATTTAAGAACCATGAAACTGTAGTAGGCCTCTGAGAAGGTCTAAGTCTAGCACAGGCTTTAGGGATAGATGTGAAATAAGATTCAGTCAAATCTATCTGAAACCTACTTGAAAGATTTTCTTCAAAGCCGACTTATGAGTGGTAATCGTGCTAGCTGCTAAACCTTTTTCAAATAAGGATCTGAAAAAGGATATAGCCAAATTAACTGTCATGGTTGTAGTGTTCGATTCTCTCAAGAAAGATGCTAATTTTTTAAACAGCTGAGTCATATTGTCTAATGGTTGACTCTCTCTTATCTGATTCTAGAAGAGAATATTCTGTGGATCAATGTCAGCATCTTTATTAGCCGCAAACTTCATGAAGTCCATAAAGTTAGGGTCTGGAGAGTTCTGAGGAAAGGCGAACACAGTCCTCATTTGTACTGATTGTGATAGTTTGGGATTGGGGATCCGTTGAGGTCGGAGACCCAATTCCAAAAGAAGAGGATACCAGTTGCTCTTGGGCCAGTCCGGTGCAATCAGAGCTACTATCCCTTTGAAATAGACCTTAGTTTGTCTAGGACTTTCAAGAGAAGATTCACTGGAGGAAAAACATAAAATTCTCCTCCTACTGATTCCAATCCAACGACAGGGCGTCCGTGGAATAAGCCAGGAGGGTCCAGGTTGGGGGCCACATAGCAAGGGAGCTTGTGGTTCGCTTGTGAGGCGAAGAGATCCACTGGAGACCTGGGACTCTCCGGCTTACCACTGGAATGACCCGACGTCCAGAGACCACTCTGATTCCAGAGGAACTGACCGGGACAGAGCGTCTGCTATCACATTTCTTACTCCATGCCAGGTGAGTGGCAGACAGATGCCATTTGTGTTTGGCTTGCTAATGCAAAGATGGCTATCATGACATGGTTCATGCTTGGATTTGGACCCTCCTCTGTTGATGCAATGAACTACCACTGCACTGTCCAAAACTAGCCTTAGATGAGACTTCTTCGGGGGAAGCAGTCTCTTCAGAGTAAGAATACTGCCATTGCTTCCAACACGTTTTATGTGGAGCTGGCGAAATTGAAACTGACCAAGTCCCCATGAACCTGTTTGAACTGAGAGTATCCCCCCCACCCGGACAGGGATGCATCCGTGTGAATGGTTAACACTGGAGAGATATTGAAGGGGTACTTTCTTGGCTAAGTTCTTTACTTTTGACCAAGGCCGTAGTTGGTTGCGGAGGATCTGTGGAATTACTGACAACTTGTCTCGATATTTGGAGTTTGCTTTTGACCGCCAAATTCGATTTATATCTTTCAGCCTTGCTTTCAGAAGGATATCTGTTACTGAAGCAAACTGAAAGAGACCCTAGGATTCTCTCCTGGTTTCTTCTTGACGTTTGTTTGTGAGAAATTGTCTGACAGATTTTGCTATTTCTTTCCGTTTGACCACTGGAATTGATAGATTGTGGGAGGACAAATCCCATTGGATTCCTAGACACTGAAAACGAGATTCCGGAATAAGTCTGGATTTCGTTTTTGTTTATCTGGAACCCCAAGATGTTCCAGAAAGTGAACTACCTTTTTGGTAGCTTTGAGACATTCCTCGACTGTTGGTGCCCAGATCAACCAATCGTCGAGGTATGCCGCTACCATGATTCCCTGAGCTCTCAATTGTTGTACACCACTTCTGCTATCTTTGTGAATACCCTGGGGGCTACATTCAGACGAAGGGCATCACTGTTGAATGAGAATGTCTGATTTCCTAGCCTGAATCCTAGGAATGGGCGGAAGTGCCTGGCTATAGGGATATGATAGTATGCGTCTGTAAGATCGATGGAGCATGTGACGGCTCCACGCGGAAGTAAGGTCCTTACTTGCGAGAGGGTAAGCATCTTGAACTTGTCGCAGCGAATGAAAGAGTTTAGCTTTGACAAGTCTAAGATTACCCTTCTTTTTGTTGAGCCTTTCTTTGGCACGCTGAATAAGCGACCTTGAAATTTTAGATGTTGACTCTCGCAATAGCTCCTTTCTGAAGGAGTTCTTCCGCGTAATCTATCAATTCCTTTGACGGTATCTGATGAAATGATTTGATTGAGGAGGATCTTGGATCCAGCTCCAGCCTAATCCTTTGGACACTATGCTCTGTGCCCAACTGCTGAAACCCCCACCTGTGGCGGAAGAGGAACAGCCTCCCTCCTACCTGGGGAGCCTCATTGCTGATGGGCGGGTTGGCCACCACGCCCTCCCCCTCTGAACTGCTTATCTCCTTGTGCCCCTTCCTGCGCCACGGTGACGAAAGTAACCTCTCGCCCTAACCCCTCGGTTGAGAGTAGCCTTGAGGCCTCATAAGCAGGTTAAAGGCAGGCGAGATAGCGTAGGAAGTCGAAGGTTGCGATTGCTGGGGCACCAGGAGGAAAAGGCTTGGTTTGCTTAGATGTAGTAGGTTTGTCCCTGTTGGGTAACTGGGACTGCCTGTACAAACTGCTGCTGATGCTGAGTTTTTTTATATGGCTGGAACCTCTTACCAGCCTTCTTTGGTTTTCTTGCCAGCTGTGGGAACGGATTCCTGTTTCCTCTTAGAGGAAATACCCCACCTAGCTCTAAGGCTCTGGTTGAGTCTAGCAGCTTCGTGGTGGACTTCGTTCACTGCGGACTCTGGGAAGAGATCCGCTCTCCCCACATGCTCGCAGCCAAGAGTCTATTAGGCTCGTGCCTGATAGTGCACTCTTGAAGAACATGCTTCCGACAGTTCCTCCTGGCTTGGAAGAAGTCAAAGGCGTCTAACAGAACCGTCTGAAACTGCGATTTCGCCAGGATCTTGAACAGCGGTTCGTTAGCGTATGAAAAAGAGCAGCCATTTCCGTAACGATAAGATAGTTAAGGGACCTGCCAAACCTAGTTGCGCGCATCGAACTCTGCCTGGATTAGGGAATCCGGCAGCCTAGGTAACTTCTCACCGAACTGGTCCATAGCGCAGTCCGGCTTGAGTTTACCCAGCGTGAAGTAGCTGGCAGGTTTTGCCCATAACTCTCCGAAGGCGGGGAAGAGTGGAGAAGTAGACTCCGACTCTCTCAACTGTGGAACGGGCTCATCCTTGAGGACTGCCTGAAGAGCCTTCTCCACCAATTTCGTGGCGAACGGAAGAGAGACCTCCTCTTCCGTCGCGAAAATAGTGAAGGGGCTCTTATAGGCCTGGAGTCTAGTATTAGTACACTCCCAGTCCTCAAGGCAGTGAACCCATTCCCGTTGGGCGTGATCTCTACTGTAGAGGACTGACTCCTTCGAGATCTTGTCCTCTCTCGTAAGAGCCGTTGGCGTCAGCCTAGCATCGACCCGATGAAAGGCTGTGACAGACCCGGAGATAGAACTCGAAGTCCTCAATCCTTCGAGTGCCAAACTCCGGGATCGAAATCATCCCCGTCCTTAAAAGAGAGCATAGGCCGCTACTCTCCATGGATTGTCCATAGAGAAAGCTGGCAAGGAGTCGTAAGGCGGAAGTTGGAGAATCCCCGTGCTAGATGCAGGGGAGACTGGGGGAGGAGCCTGAGATAGCCCAGCTACCCGATCCTCATTCTCTCTCATCCTATTAGAGAGTTCCTGGACCGTCTGTCCAGTTTGAGACAGACTGCTCGACAATTGCGCGAACATCTGCTCAAAACGTGTTCCCCAAGCTGAAATTTGGGAACCTACCATCGCTCCTACCTGCTCCATCATTCCTGATGAGACAGGAGAGGGAACGCAGGAGCTGGTGCTTGCCACCCCCGCCGGCATAGCCGGAGAGGGGGCAGCGGAAGCGGGAGAAGGCAGCGACTCGGAGGTAGCGCGAGCCTTCTCCTTTGAAGCCTTGCTTCTGGAGCTCTTCGACTGGGAAGAGCTCGGCTTAGCCTTCACCGCGTCGGCGTATGAAGTCGATGACTTCCTGGCCGAAGAAGACGAAGACGACTTCCTAGAAGTCGTCTTAGACAAAGTCTTCGGTTCTCTCTTTCCCTTCTCCTTAGGAGGTACAGAGAGAGCGGGAGTGCGGCTAGGGATCTCGGATCCCGGAAAGCCTTGGAAGGAGGCGGAAGAAGAAGGGACAGGAGAAGACCCAGGAGCGCAAGGAAAGACCTTGGGCGCCCGACAAACCTACCTCAACCAACAAATCCTCACTTACTACCGCCATCGCTCGAGATTCAGGTCCAGGGCGGCGACGTCCGGGACTGACTCCTGGGAGGCTACGACCCCCAACGAATTCTGGAGTTCTTGCTGGATGGCGGCTATCACGGGGGCGGCGCGGACAAGGGGTTCGACGTAGCCCGTCGACTTGCCCGCCGGGAAGATCTGGATGGCCAGCTTTCTATCCAAAATGTAGGGCTGGCCCTTGGCGGCGTTTTTCCCAAAACCGCCCACCCGACGGCTTTCAGGGTGGCGAGGGCGACTTCCCTCACAGGGGCCGCTAGCCTGAAAGAAAGGCTGGATTAGCTACCAATTGCGGACAGGGTTTAACAAACTTACGAACTAGAAGTTGTTAGTAAATTCATAAGTAACCTCATAATGGACCTTACCCCATCCACCAGCTGAGCTACCAGGTCGTAGCATATATGGCAGGCCCTCGGGGTGCCAGACGATCGACTCGTTTGTTACGAGGTTGGCACACGGGCGTGAGACCTGCACTCGTCATGTCCGCATGGGTCATACAGCGTTCGCATTACAAGCGAGGACCTGGCAGTTGGTAGCCTGTAAGTGAAAAACGTACATGAGTACAGAGTAAACACTTACAGCCTAACATATGCTCCGTTGGTGCCGGAGCGATAAGGTTAGATAAAACCAGAGCCCCCCCGCTAAAATAACGTGTGGTAACCAGGTTGGAAGATAGGCTATGGCTCCGCCAGTGGCGGAGGCACAAGAATCAACCAACTAGGAGTGGTGGTAATGGCAAACCCACTACGTAAAATGGCGGGGATGGTTGATAAAAAGAAAAGAAATAATAATACACAATTCATTGTCAAAATATCTTATAATAGGGTATATACCTTAAGTAGCAAAATAACAACATAAAAACAACTTCTCTCCACCCGTCTACTAAAGAGTGCGTAGGTAAGGTAAGCTCCCTTCCGGTAGCGGGGAGAGATATAAGGATATAGTAGGCAAGCAATCGACCATCCATAGCACCCACCCTGCCCGCTAGCGAGCCAATATACTATAACCAAAGGGGGCCCCGGCTGCGACGGAAGGCTCCTTTCGTATCGTAGGGGAGGTGGCTGAGTAAAGGGATGGGGGGATGGGGGTCCCTGGCGAAACACGGCGGGAGCGAGGAAAGGGGGAGGGATGGCCTACTCCTCCCCACCTCACAACTACCCGTATGGAGACCCGGTACCTCATAGTGGTCGCCCTATACACCCTGCTGGCGGAACCCCCCGGCACCTCCGAGAGTGTGAGAGAAGGCGATGAGGTTGTTATGACAACCAAGGGGTCCCCCAGCTCCTCCCTACATCAGAGAGGGAAGGGTGGGGCAGGGTAAGGTGCTATAGTACACGTGACCGCAAGTGGCCTAGGCCGCGAGCAACACAACCGTGGGATGGGCCACGTGAACCAAGCTGTACCAACATGTGGAACAAGCACCTAGGCTAGCCTAACACCCTAAATAAAATCATATATCGAAAAAGGGGAAGAGACACTGTTAGTAAAAGAGAAGAAGCCCAGGAGGAGGCAGACTGTTCCGAAAAACAGAAGCCTACTCGGAGCCACGATAGCCGATGTAGTAGCAAGAGCCGGGATGCTGGGCCGAAAATAAAATAAAAATAATAATAGCCCTAAATACCAAGCTAAGAGAATGGTAGGAGGGCTGAACTAGATAAACTCGATGTATACAATGAATGTGAAAAGTAAGCCCATACGCATAAGAAGTCCAGTATGGAGGACCGGGAATTCTTACGAGGCGGCATGGCCGCCACGAGACAACCGAGGAACCGTATTTGACCTATAAAAAGGAAAATACTGGTACCCGGAAGATAAAAATTACAGTAAAATGTTACTATGAGTTACTTAACTTAGCCGTGGCGATAGCAGAGCGTTCCATGATTCCAAAGCGGATAATCCCAAGAAAAAACACGAGCACAAGAAAATGGCGACTTGTCGCTGGTGCTAAAAATTAAGGATGACCGCTAGGGGCGCTGCTGTCCGTGCGTCCTCTAGTAGTAGTAGTAGGCTGCATCGCCCGTTGGTATCGCTCTCTCTTGGGGGGATTTTGATAGGGAAGTTTCTAATTGGTGTTTGTCTCGTGGTAGTGTTCCACACTCGCCCCTATATCATACCGCACTTCTTTTTAAGAGTGAGTCGAGTCAGTTTTACTGACATTTTCTTAATTTTGTTTTTCTCTGGTAATTTTAGGCTAATTTTACCTAGAAAGAATGATATTAAGGATACTTTCATAGGCCGACACGATCTGAGCCCAGAAAAGTACAGGATCTGCTGCCTGATGCCTTTAATAGATAAAGTACCACCTTTTTTCTCTCTTAAAAGAGAGGACCCGATGAGGATGAGGAGGTCCTGGACAGAAAGGCTCGTAAGGTTGATACTGGGCAAAGAGAAATATCTTGTGGAAGGGGTACAACCTTCCATGGTTCCCGACCTCATCAAAGGTCTTCATTCTTTGCTATAAAACTACGTTCCGGAGAAGTAGAACTTCCCCTGTGGGAAGAATTCAACATGATCCGGATCCCTGGATAATGCCGACAGTTCTGAAATTCTAGCTCCTGAAGCCAAGCTTAATAAAAATAGAGTTTTTTCTTAGAGCATTATAAATGAACATGTGTCATTATCTGTTTCTGAAGCCAGCTTTAGAACATCATTTAAGAACCATGATACTGACGTAGGCCTTACAGAAGGTCTAAGTCTAGCACAAGCCTTGGGGATAGACGAGAAGTAAGAGTCTGTCAAGTCTATGCTGAATCCAAATTGGAAAATCTTTTTCAAGGCTGACTTGTTTGTCGTAATAGTGCTAGCTGCTACGCCTTTTTCAAATAAAGACCTGAAAAAGGATATAGCTGAATTGATTGTCATGATTCTAATATCTGATTCTCTCAGGAAGGGTTGCTAACTTTTTGACTGCAGCATCATACTGTCTCAAAGTTGAATCTCTTTATCAGATTCCAAGAAGAGAATATTTTGAGGATCATATTCGCATCTCTTTTAGCCGCAAACTTCATGAAATCCATAAAGTTAGGGTTTTGAGAATTCCTGAGGAAGCGAACACAGTCTTCGTTTGCACTGACTGGGAGAGCCTGGGATTGGGAATTCGAAGAGGACGAAGACCCAGTTTCCAGAATGAGAGGGTACCAATTGCTCTTCGGCCAGTCTGGGCTACTAGAGCCACTTGACCCTTGAACGTCCCTGAGTTTGTTCAGCACCTTCAGGAGAAGATTCACTGGTAGGGAAGACATAAATCTTCTCCCAGTTGTTCCGTCTATGGACAGGGCGTCCGTGGCAATAGGCCAGAGGGTCCAGGTTGGGGGCCACATAACATGGGAGTTTGTGGTTCGCTTGGGATGCGAATAGATCCACTTGTAGACCTGGAACCTTCTGAAGTATCCACTGGAACGAACTGTTGTCCAGTGACCATTCCGACTCCAGAGGAACTGAACGGGATAGAGCATCTGCTATGACGTTTCTCACTCCAGCTATATGGGTGGAGGAGAGGTGCCAACTGAACTTGTCCGCCAGGGAGAAGATGGCTACCATGACATGATTCAGATGACGTGACTTGGAGCCTCCTCGTTTTACACAATGGACTAACCACTACGCTGTCTAAGACTAGCTTTATGTGGGAGTTCTTTGGCGGACGTAACCTTTTTAGAGTCAAGAACACCGCCATTGCTTCCAGTACGTTTTGTGAAGCTGACGGAACTGGGGTGACCAGGTTCCTTGAACCTTCTTGAACTGAGAAATATCCTCCCCAACCGCTTAATGAAGCGTCCGTGTGGATGGTAATCCCGGAGGAGGAAACTGAAGGGGTACTGATATTGACAAGTTTCTTGACTTTCGACCAAGGGCGTAGACGATTCCGTAGAATCTGAGGGACTGAGGATAATTTGTCCCTGGACCTGACATTTGCTCGTGAGCGCCAGATTCTGGTTAGGTCTTTCAGTTTTGGCTTTCATCAAGATGTTTGTCACTGATGCAAACTGGAGTGAGCCCAGAATCCTTTCCTGGGTTCTCCTTGAAGCAAGTTTGTGTGCTAGAAATTGCTTTACTGACTTCGCTATTTCTTTTCTCTTGGCTGATGGAATCGACAGAGTATGGGAGGATAGATTCCATTGAATGCCCAGACCACTGAAAGTTTGACTCCGGAGTGAGTCTTGATTTGGTCCTGTTTATCTTTGAACCCTAGATATTCCAGAACCGATTACTTTCCGTGTTGCTTTGTGACATTCCTCGACTGTTGGAGCCCAAATTAGCCAATCGTTGAGATACGCTACTACCATGATCCCTTGCGATCTTAGTTGTTGGACGACTACTTCCGCCAACTTCGTGAACACCCTGGGTGCTACGTTGAGACCGAAGGGAACTACCTTGAAGGAGAATGCCTGATCCCCTATCTTGAAGCCCAGATACGGGCGAAAGTGTCTTGCAATAGGGATATGATAGTATGCGTCTGTAAGATCGATAGAGGTGGTGACGGCCCCCACGGGAAGTAAGGTCCGCACCTGCGAGATGGTGAGCATCTTGAACTTGTCGCAGCGAATGGCCAAGTTTAAACGGGACAAGTCTAAGATTACCCTTCTTTTTTGTGAGCCTTTCTTTGGAACGCTGAACAAGCGCCCTTGAAACTTTAATCTGTTGACTCTCGCATTGCTCCTTTCTGAAGGAGGTCCTCCGCATACTCCGTCAATTCTTTGGATGGAAGTTGAAGGAAAGGTCTGGGTGGAGGCGGCTTCGCCACCCAACTCCAACCCAGGCCTTTTGACACAATGCTTTGTGCCCATTTGCTGAATCCCCACCTGTGGCGGAAGAGAAACAGCCTCCCTCCTACCTGGAAGTTCTCATTGATGTTGGTAGCCTCCGCGCCTCCCCGGAAGTGTTTTCCCCTATTAAGGGACCTTCCTGATCCTCTCTGACGAACAAGGATCGCTTACCTTTGCCTCCCCTACCCGAGCGGTCATACTGCTGAAAGGCCTGGCCTTCGAACACTTGGTTGAAGGCTGGGGAGACAGCGTAAGAGGTGGAAGGTTGAGGCTGGGGGAAATCACATAAATAGGCTGTGATTGGGCCTTGGAGGTAGAGGGTTGGGCTGCCTGCACCAACGGAACGGCCGAAACAGGCTGGGCAAACCGTTGCTGTTTCTTCTGGTAAGGCTGGAAACGTCTGGTTTCTTCTGAGCCTTACCCCTCACTTATTGATCTTGGCATCTCTTTGCAGTGAGACCCCCAACGATCCTTAAGGCTTTGGTTAAGCTTGTAGCCTCTGCCTGGACCTCCTTTACCATTGCATCTGGGAAGAGGTCTGCTCCCCAGATGTTTGATGAAAGCAACTTATTCGGTTCATGCCGAATAGTTGCTTCCTGGAGGACATGCTTCCGACAATTTGTTCTGGCTGTGGCGAACTCGACATGTCAGACTGCACCGTTTGAGTCAGTGACTTGGTGATCAGCTTGAACAGTGGCTCGGAACCATAGAAATGGTAGCCACCTCTGTCATGGCCATGGTGTTGAGAGACCTGGCCAGCCTAGACTTGGCATCAAACTCTGCCTGAATGAGGCTGTCTGGAAGTCTAGGCAGCTTCTCACCAACTGCTCCATAGCACAGTCTGGTTTGAGTTTTTGCCAGCAGAAAAAAAGTGTTGGGCAGGTCTTCCCCACAAATCTTCCGGTTGAGGGAAGTAAAAGGAGATGTAGGGTCCGCTTCCTTTAGCTGCGGTAACGACTCCCCCTTTTGGGCCGCCGGGATAGTGACCGTAGCTATCTTGGTAAGGAAAGGAAGCGGAGTTCCCTCTTCCATTGTGAAGATGGTGAATGGACTCTTAAAAGGCTGTATTTTCGTATTCGAACAGTCCATGTCCTCTAAGCACCTGAGCCATTCTCTTTGAGCCTGGTCACGTGAATAGAGGACCGTCTCTTTAGGGACCTTGTCATCTCGCGTCATAGCCGCGGCAGTGAGCCTGGCGTAGCCGATGAACGGCGGTTGGAGATCCTCCGGGTAGAACTCGAAGTCCTCAATCCTTCGAGTTCCACACTCCGGGATAGAAATAAGTCCGTCCTGGAAGGGGGCGTATGACCACCCTCCAGGGGTTGTTCATAGAGAACGGAGGCAAGAGAGTCATGTGGTGGCAGCTGAGCTATACCTGAGCCGAAAGGTGGGGGAGTAGCTAGCGGAGCCTGGCTTAGTCCCGGCTGATAATGTGTCCTGGGAGTTTGATCCTATCGGACAACCGGGAGAACATCGTTCCATACTGTTCTTGAGAGAACCAACCAATCCCCCATGTGTTGCAACAGGCCAGCATTGGGGATCCAAAGCCGGAGCTGCTGCGGAGGTGGTCGGGTAGCTCTGAACAGGAACCAAAGAAGGGGAGAAAGGGGAAACGGCTGACTTGACTCCGCTGGAGTATGTGATCTCGCCTTGTTTGGAGGATCTACTCCTTTGAGGATTTGGAGCCGGACCCAGAGCTCTAGACCTCTCTGCTCCGGGGTTTGTAGCCGGAGACTTGCGAGATGTTGACGCCGACGACGTCTTTTTAGACGACGACGACGTCTTACTCAGGGTTTTAACTACCGTTTGTCCTTTGACCTTAGGTCTAACGGAGGCATCAGGAGAAGTATAAAGGAGCTCAGCTCCTGTAAAGCCTTGGAAGGAAGTAGAGAGTTTGCAGGAGTAGAAGATCCAGTGGCGCCCAAGGGAAGCCCTTGGGCGTCCAACGTACTCACCTCGACCAACAGGTCGTCAACACCTACCATCGGTTTCAATATTTAAGTCCAGTGTCGCGACTTCCGACGAGATGTCCTGGCCTGGTTCAGTCAACGAAGCGGCGAGCTGCTGCTGAATTGCCGCCATAGTCGGGGCTGCCTCTGCTGGGTCGACGTAGCCCGTTGACTTTGCCGCCGGGGAAGATCAAGACCGCCAACCTCTTTTCAAGGATGTAGGGCTGTCCCTTGGCGGCGTTCTTCCCAAAACCGCCGACCCAAGGCCCGCAGGGTTGCCAGTGGCGGTGTCTCTAACAGCGGGAGCCTGGAAAGAGAGGGTATTTGTTAGTTTTTTAAGTTTAAAACTTAAAATTAACTTAAGTAAAAGGTTAACTTAAAATTATGAGGATGCGAGATCCCATATAAAACCAGCTTAAGTTTAAGATAAGAGATTAAAACAAAATTAAACTTAAGAACTATAAACTTGTAGGGATTGGTTAACGGAGTTGGAAATACTTAACCCCGTCTAAGAGCTGGCTCACCAGATCATAGCAAATCGTGCAGGTCCCGTGAAACCAGACTTGAAGGTTCCCGTGCGGAGTCGCGCATGGAGCATGGGATCTGCAGACTTCATGCCCACAGGGGTCCTGGAGCATGGCATTAACATCCCGGATGCCTCACAGTTGGTGGTCTGTAAGTGAAAAGATACATGAGCATCCTAAAAGATATCACTTACAGGCTAGAGGTTAAAAGAACTCCGCTGCATGCCGGAGCGCGAAAAAATTTTGGGCATACCCCTCCCTTATTGCCTGAATAGGCTATAACCCCGGAGAGATCCGTGTGAGCAGGCAACGGATGGGATGGTTTAAGGTAGCTTAAATTAAACTTAATATAGTTTAAATTAAATACTAAATCTTAAACCTATATACATTGAACGTACCGGACTAAGTCCGGTGCGTGGCGGAGTCGTTTCGCGATATCAGTGCGACGGAGTGGTTAGTAAGACCAACTGTATGCCGCAGTCCGCCCTCGTCAGGGTGAACTAGCACCTTTCCACGTGATGCCGGAGCTCCGGTAGATAAAGAGCACCATAAGGTGGGAAAGGGCGAGAGGGCAAACAGACTCGCGCTAGCAACGGAGCGACGGAGTAACGGCGGAGGGGGGGAAAGGGGAAAGGGAGGGTCCCAGTCCCCCCCCCCTTAGTCATCCGAGCGTGGGGGCCGAGAAGCTAGAGGTCGAGTCCAGTCTGGGTCTGTCCAGCCCCCCTACTCCCTCCCTCCGCCTAGGGAGAGAGGAGGCGGGCCCGGGTATGTGGAGCGAGCGTGGCAGACCAACCCTCCCCCCGGCCCTATGGAAGGGCGGGAGGAAGGAAGGTGAACTGGACAGGCGTCTGGCTGCTCCGTATCACGGAGTGACCACGGAGCGGTAACATGTCAATACAATGAAACAATACAGCCTAGGATAAACAACCGACTAATCAGAGAGATGCTATAGAGAAGCAACCGAACTGAAGAGCGGAAGCATAGTAGAACATAACCTAGGCTACGTGAAGCCAGACGCCGTGCACTAACATAAGACATATAATAAATCAAATCACTAAACGTAAAGAAAGAAAATAAAACAGTAGGAGAAAAAATCCAGGAGTGTACGACTAACTCGAAAGAAAGTCTGCCACTCAAAGCTAGCCGGGGCCGATACTAAGAGCTGTGCTAGGGTCTGGATGGAAGATGCCTACGCAAGGTGAAAAAGACATGCATGCATGACATAAACCTCGTAGGCTGTACCCTTAACATAAAATGGATAACTAATAATGAGCGTAACGAAATAAGGGAAGGTTCTGGGTATGGAAGACCAAGAACGAACCCGCCACGAGGCAGAACAATGCTGCCATGCTTCCGACCTAGAGCTCGTATTTATACCTAAAAAACGGTAAATACTGACTCAAGGCCGAAAAAACCAAATAGCAATAATCACTGATTACTTAACTTAGCTGCTGCGATGGCTGTACGCTCCATGACGAATAAATCCAGAAAAAAGGGCACAAAAACACAGAGCAAAAAAGGGCACGTGTATCTACAGTGCGCTAACTGAAAAGGATGATCACCAGAGGCGCAGCAGTCGGCAGCATGGGATGGAGTAGTAGTAGTTGCTGCCCACTCTGTGGGTCGGCTCCCCTCTAGTGGGGATTTTGTAGTGGGAGATTTCTATTGGCAAGCGGTTTCGTGGTAGTGGTCTCACTCGCCATAGTGTTCATACCGACACCCTCTTGGAGGTGAGCGAGTCGACCTTTTCTTTATTTTTTTTTTATTCTCTGGTATGTGTTAGTACATTTACCTTAGAAATATGGATTAAAAGGATATTTCGCGCAGCGACACGAACTGAGCCCAGAAATATGAATATATATATACATATATATTTTTTATATATATTATTTCAGTTCGGCATTGCTCCGGCATATGACATTATTATCATAATAATCCTATAAGTTTTGTGCAATTGTTCTCATATATTATTGCACTTACAGGCCACTCAGTGTCTGGTTGCCGATCTACAGGATCTTGTGCAACCATGATGTTTGCCGGAACCATGCCCCGTGCGCAGTATTGCTTACCGTTCCGTAGTCTGGCATCACGTAAACGGCTTTGCCTGCTACGACTTGTACAACAGGTTACCTGTTCGATAAGTTACCGCACTGCTTGTTCTATACATATTGTGATGGAATTATATTACACTACTTGGATTAGTGTTAAAAAAAAAATGAAATAAAAAAAAATAAATAAAACAATAATAATAACTAAATAATAAATAAATAAATAACTATATAAACAATTAAAATAATAACATAATGAACTAAATAATAATCAAATAAATTACTAATAAATAAATAAAGATAAATCTTAAAATTTCTGTAAATTAAATTACATTAATTAATCAACATATGTAAGCATAATGTTCAAAGATTTTACTCGAAATTGACACATTCCTTGCATTACAGACAGAGCAGTCTGTTAAGCATGCTGCACTCTCCACCCTCAAGGTCTGGGTTGGAGGTTTTGGACAGAACGTAGGGGTAGCTAAGCCTTTTTATGCTACCTCAAGATATGGCAGCCTCCCCAGCCGGGAAAGCTGCCGGATACGTTGACCCAAAAGTCGCAGCACCAATTATCAAATAAATTCAAGATTCAGCTATGGAACAGCAAGAGGCAGAATTGCCAGACCTTGGTTTGGAAGAAGTCTCACTTGAACTAGTGAGGATTTGCCCATTACACTAGATATGGTTACAGGTAACAGTGTTAATGAGGCTAGCCTAGTTGGTCACCGGGGTCTTTCCTCGAGTGACTCTGATTCTTCCTCTCCCTTTACTCCAAATTCCTTCATGGGTTTCACAGGAGGTTTGCCCCCTCCCAGGTCGCATTCCTTCTCTGTGATTCCTAGATTAAAGAGAAAACCTTCGGGTAAAACCTTGGCTTAAAAGGCCAATCAAGACACAAAAAGCCAAGGCCTGGGCAGGTTCCAGAGGTTCATACACATATTAAACCTAGGATGAGATCCAAGGCCTCAAGGAGAGAACTCTTCCCATTGCCCCTAAGTCCCATCCCTGCAACGTCTAGAGGTCGGATACCTCATAAGGTACCGTAGGGAGCGCTGGAAGGTTCCCCTTTAGTCGGCTCGGCAAAGACCTGTTCAACACGAATATTTTAAATCAGGCCAGTAGTCTTGCTAGCTTAGTCAGTTCAGTCGCAGCAAGGTTTGAAAGGGTGTTTTTAAACGTTTACGTGCACAGGACTCCCTGATTGCAGGTCTCAGACAGGAGTCGGCAGTTCCGGCACCTCCTAGTAATTTGGTGCAAGGTCAGAGCATGCCTGACGGGTCCACGTTCCCTCCGTTCCACCCTGGTGATTTTGGAGGGTAGTGAACTTCGCTCCGTTTGTCAGCGGGATGTTGACTGTAGAAGGTTGTGGTACACATAGACTCGAGGATTTCGAGTTATTTCCCGAAAGGTTATGGCCACCATTTATAGCTTATGTTAGGCTTATGGAAGCAGCTTCGATTAGAAAGGACAAGGTCTCCAAGGGGACTGTTATCCTTTCTAGCAATCAGGCTCATCAAGTATAGATATGGAGCCTAGAAGTGGATCTGCTCAAATACTAAGGTAACAACATGACGGGAACTCCTTACCTTTTACATCAAAGGTAGCAGGATTTACCCTTCAGGCAGTGACAGGAATGAAAGGGGCTGAAGGGACACTGCAAAGAACCTTAAGTAATGCCTACTTTAAAAGGCACACGGGGTACACTGATGGCGCTATCCCCCTACGGAGACTGCCGAGTAAAGATAGTACTACTCAAATTTCATATGGCTGGTCTGAAAGTATGATGGATTGGCCTGCTACCTTGACTATCCTACTACAATTATTGTGACATTTTAATCAAACCAGTGAGTCCACACACCTTAATCCCATAGGGCTAGCTTCATGCCAGTATTACTTCAATGGATTGGCAAGATATGACATTTGACAGCATTATTTTTTTCAAGTAGTTTAAGCAGACCACCAAAATACTTCACTCTCATATGGCTAACCTCACCACAGTATTACTGTGCTTTGATGAATAGGCATTATCATGACTATTATTGTTAAGTAGTCAATGAAATCACTTAGCTTGACTTCCAACTTGAACGTACCAGTATTAATTTGATAGTACGCTCAGCCTGGTAGTACCACAAGACAAGAGTGATGTTTGATGTGTAGTACCACAAGACAAGAGTGATGTTTGATGTAAAAGTAAAAATTTATTTAATGCCCGAAATTTACTCATGAATCGCAAATTCCATTGAGGATAGATTCAAAAGTTTTGAGTTTTTGCTTATTCCTGGGCTTGAAATAGAACCATCAATAAAATTATTTTAATGTTACAGATTATTTATTAAACAATATGCAATACAATATACCAGAATAAAGGATGCTGTTACAAAATGCATAGGGTTAAAAGTATTTGAACAACAATACTTAAATATAAAAAGCAAGCACAACTATCTAAAGGACAGCAAAGACTCATTTACAGCCGTGAACTTCACTTCCATGACAGTTTTTCAAACAAATACAGCAAATTACTCAAGTAAAATTTTCGACATGAAAAGAATTAAATTACTGTTCTGTAAGAAAATACAGCTGTTGTTACATGGAAGCTTCTCGTCTAGCAAGTTATGAAAATGTGAAAACCAATTTATAACTAGCAATAACCTTGTTTAAATCTAGTATGAAGCAAAGCTATTTCTGAGGGAAAAAATCAAAATTGTTTCTTTGCAGACATAGAAACAGTAATCTTGTATAAAATTTTCGATTTTCCTAGAACAATGTTTAACATACCTGAAATATATAAATATATAAATAGAGTAGAATAAAATAATTTTCTGACATTCACTCTTGTATGAAAACCTACTTTAGAACAAAATCACCGAGCACAAATCCAAAGTATAAAAAGGCGAATAAAGACAAGATGTCAAAAATTCAAAATTATGTCGTAGGATTTCTATAAAGATATTCAAAATGTTCCACAAAAATATCAGCTCATATATACATACCATGCATCTGAAGTTGAAAAGCATAAACACATCTTGGAATCTTTTTTTCAATAACTCTCTCTTTAACAACTTAAATATCATCAAAGCACCTGAATTCTAATTTCGTTTCCTCACGAGTGACAGTCAAGACTGATGACAGAAATCTTTTTGCAAAGTTTTTTTTTTAGTGCAATCACTGGGATAAATTTTCAATGGCATTTTAAGCGACACCACAATTTAGGCACTGGTGATGAAACAATTAAGTCTAGACGGCTTTCATCAAAGTCTAGACAGCTTTCATCATAACTGTATAAAAGCAAACATGTTGAAACACATTTTGTTTAAGTACAGTTAATATGTAACATTGCTGTAAGTTGGGCATGAATATCATACCATTTTATCATCTTTACTGAATCAATTTTTACTCTATTAATTTATCAAAAGCTACTAAAAATGACTAAAATAACAATGAAGCATATTCAAGATGATAGAAAATGACAAGTTTTCATTGCAAGCACTAAGATTTTAATTTTTAATGATGCTGATAATCCCCTCAACTTCGAAAACCAATGTGGCATGAATGTTGATTATCATAAACAATGATTTTAGCTTGATTGTGATAAAAGAACTCGGGTAATGGTCTGTTTACCTGTCACTTCAGCTGGCTAATAAGAAATATATATAATTTATATATTACTCATTACTACTGCTTGCTTGTTCAGATTCCATTAAGCAAAATGTGACACCCACCAGGTAGGTACATTTCATCGAAGAACATAAATTAACTTCCACATTATTCTTAGTATGGGTCATTTCCTTACCTTTATTACTTTGACAATTGAAGGAAGTGGCTGCAAAATAGCCAAAGAAAACTGCAGACAAAAAGGCAAAATATTGTGTGTGCACAGTATTTACAAAAACTTCATATCTGTAGCTATAAGGGATTTCCAAACTCCAACCTCTCCAACTTGTGCCTATGGTACCTATAGATCAAAATGATACATGATTTGCTACAATACATCACAGTAATTTTTAATAATGTTCGAAACCGACTTACAGTACCTTACCTTTCAAAACATATTCAGTCTGATCTGGGTATGTAGATACGCCAGCACATGAAAACACGAACGTTACTTTAATTCACTCTCAACTACTCATTCACTCATTTCAGAATTTTTTCTTGCTTTATAATACCACTTCCTACTAAAAGAAGCCAGTTCATCTCTGGAGCCAGGAGTAAATTTCAATACGAATCAGCAAATAAAAATATGTAACTGAAGGGTAAACACAACACAAAAATACAGGCATCACAAGTTTCTCCCTGACATGTGGGTATAACACATAGGCCTGTCCTTTGACTTCCCAGAGTGCACTTTTATTTCCAAATAACAGCTTACTGAACTTATTTCATCCCAAGCTCATGTATACAACAGATTATGACATCAGTATTATTTCAATATTATTCGTAAACCATAAATTACTATTTGTAAACCATAAATTCCCTGCAAAACTACTTCAAATGAAAATATATGGCTCTCTCAAAGTTCAAATCAAAGCTGACACAACAATGTTCCCTAAATGAGATGGAGATAGTAATTAAACCCAATGAAACCAAACTTAAGATTAGTCAGATAATCAACAAAAGATAAGAGAAATAAAATAAACCTAATTACTGAACATGTGTAGGTAGACTAGTAAAATCTGAAATAATCAAGAGCAAAAGCTTTAAATAAAATTTTCGGTCTTTCTGGTCAACACTTGGAAAGATCAACAGACACATTGATTACTCAACACCTGGAAAGTTCATTATATATTGATTACTCAATTTGAGAAAAACATCATAAAATCAATAAAACAACCAAATAAAACTACTGAAATGCAGTACTACTAGGTAACACTGGAGAGCCAAGGAAACCTGTTACAACATGCTTGATATTGACTATTTACATATATTCACTTTCTGTACAAAATTCCTTTAGATAACACACTAACTACTTCACTAGCTCAACCTTTTCCTATGTTCAGTTGAAGACTTATGGAATGTATTTACCTTACCACCTGCATGATAAAATATGAGAAGACTTTATGTAGGGCTGAGCTATGTTCTAGCCACTACTTTCCAATTAGCAAGTTTTTTTTTTTTTTTTTTTTACATCAAAATACTTCTACAAAGTAAACAGCTTCAACAAATGACCTGGATAAAAATAACAGTCCTGCTAACATGGCTAAATATTTATTATTACCTTCTCCAATTCTTTCTTTCTCTCCAAATAGACAAAAGTTTCACATAAAAAATACTTATAAAATACAAATTTTCTGCAAAGTGACAGTGTAACTATAATTTGCCAAATATGCTAATACTTAAATACCAATATTTTCATAGATATATAGTACACAAAACTGCAAAAATCAGTTATAACTTGATACTTTCATAAAAACAATTAGTGGAAACAGCTATATATATAAGGTACAGCAACAAATATCACTGCTATTCTTTGAAAATGTTTCTGTGGAACACTTAAAAGATTAAAATTAACAAGTCATAGAACAGTTTAGCCAGACCACCAAGCTATACTGTTGTTATCATGTACTAAGCTGGCCATATGCCAGCACAGACTGAAATTCTTTCCTCTCAGAGGGCTGGCCGGAAATTAACAAAATTATATAAGATAACTAGAACAAATTCTTATGTCGTTCATTTCTGCAGTGTCTAAACACCTGTTATTAAACCAATTTCTAAAATATTTTATTATATATAGTATAATACACTCTCTAGAAGTTCCCTTCACATTAATGTGTCCGTAACTGATAATCCCCGTTTTGGGTGATATAACGAACCCATGGCAAGGCCTGGTAGCCTGACTTCTCAATAATCTTCAGATATCGAACCTGTAAAAGAAATTGAAATAACAATCTGGGAGAAAATGAAGCTGAAATCACTTAGGATTAATAACTTACAATTAGGCACATATATTGAATTCTTATTGGTCTTTATCTCTGCTTAACTAAATCCATCCTCTCATGAGCAACATGCTCAATAACAAAGTGCACGTAACTAAAATATTAATTTTTTATTCTAACCAAGAACCAGGTCTAATGAACTGTGCTATAAGACCATGGCCAATCTGGACCTGGACCAAGGTTTATACGCAAAATGACATTTGTAGACTGAAGCCAAGGGAAGTAGCTGTGGCAAAAATCTTTTTACCAGTTTCATTGTATTTTCTAAGGGTATAGCATTGCAGTAGGTTTAGTAGCGCTAGCATTAGTTACTTCCATCAGAGCCATGTGCCTAATTATTAAGAAAAACTCAACAAACCTAAACATGCATATAACATATATTCAACCATGTCTGAATTCACTGCCCAAGACTGGGTGCCACCAGACACCCAAGCACTGGAACTATTAAAGCCAGATTTTATATACTATGACAATTTTCAGTTTTTAAGTTTTTCAGCTTTTCAACAGTTTTATTCTGCGTACATTATATTACTGTATAAGTGTATTATTATATTCAATAGGCAATTTCATTTTGATTTTTGTTTTTTTATGGCTGAACGCCAAAACAATGTACATAATGAATAATGTACACTACAACCAAATGTCATGTAAATAAGAAAATATTTTTAACATTATGAAGCTTTTACATTATTCTATATTGCATACGACATTACTGTATATTAATCTATATATTTTAAAGTTTGTTTTTATATGGTTTAGCACTGCTCTTATCATTTTTGTATTTTTATAGCATTTTACCATTTATTTTTCCTACTATAATAAAAACTGCTCTAAAGTAAAAAATACTCAAATTCAATACAGCATAACTTAAGGCATTACATACTGTACAATAAATACAGTTCATTAACAGGGAAACATAACTAATAAATAGTTACGAATCATGGTAAATTAGGTTAGCTCCCATTCAAAGAAAATGTGTCAATGAGGAAAACTATGAATAGTATAGTTGCTTGTTTCGTCCTTAAGGAGATACCCCTCCATGGTGTGCCAGTGCTCTCCATGGTGATTAGACTATTATGAAAGAAATATCTTTTAGCCTGGACTTGTATCGTAATGGTAAACACTTCCTATGTCAAAATCTGGAAGTAGTAGTCAACATAGTGTGTATACTTCAACCCAGTACTCTTCACTAAAGATCACTTGATTCTAAATTTTTTCATCAAGGATCAGGGAAACATCTAAACTTAAAAGTTAAGTGCCTATCTTTAAACTCCAGTTAAAAATTGCCAATTTAAACTGTGGAACAAGTGTTTATTTTTCACATGAAAGCTGAAAACCGTACTCTGTTTTGCAAGCACATGGTGGGTGCTTTCATATGGTCTCTTGTTTGCTAAGAAAGAACAAATAAGCCAAGGATTATTATATATAATATTCTAGGCTCAATAATGGGTTCAGCCTTGCTGAAGATGCAAGAAAATGCCCTCTTGTCTTTGAGTCCATTATGCTCAATCATGTGTCATAGTGTTTATCATCATGACACAATACCTGACTACAAGATCAGGCTTAAAGATATTTCTTTGATATTAGTCTAGTAACCATGGAGAGTGCTGATACACCATGGAGGGAAAACTCCTTGAGAACTCAACAGCATCTACCAAAATTAGATTTTCCCTATGTCAAAACCGGTTTCATAAAATATGGTCCCTTCGTAAGGAGAACTTAATAGTTCAGTGTCCCTCACATAATAAGTAGCATTTAGAATTACCCTAAATTTAAATTAAAACCTACTACACTACTTTCACATTCCATCATTATTGATGTGTATCATTAGGATATGAGAAAAATTAGTGTTTTGTCTAAGGATTATACCACAAACTTTCCAATTCTCTTCATCTCCCTCTTTTCAACTAATTTTTATTCATTCATTAGGAATGCCTTATATTAAAGTTATTCTTATCAACTTCATTCAGAGGTTAACAAATCTCTGATTTCAGTATATCAAGGCTAGTAGGCCAAAGACTAGCCTATTACCAAACTTTGCAGAGATTTAGATATTTCAAAATCCAACTGCCACTATATCTTTGAGGTTTTACTTGAACCTAGGAATGTATTTTCCAATTCAAAGGACTCTATCACAGTTCCTTGACTTACCTGAATTCCAGATGTAGTAAAGTATGGAATTTCAAACCGAACTTGAATTGGAGGTTTTCCTTCAATGTCTTCACCTTCCACACTAGGCAGCCCAAAGTGTGCTCGCATTAAATATTCCTTGCCTCCCTGCAAAGTACGGTAATGTGTGAAAGCTGCATTAAATAAAATTCCAATAAATCAAAAGTAGTACAGTAGTTATGAATCCTGTGTATTAGAGTTTGTGATCTACTGAATCCAACATGTACAGACACTTATAAGTGCATGAAATTACAACCAACTGTATTTTGGGGTATCCTGTTCATCATTGCTAGGAAAACTACTTGCTTCCACAGTATGTTGGGGTAGAAATTTTAACCTATGTGGATACCTCTGATTTCTACAAGACCCTACAAAGGAAGAGCAGAATTACTATGACTTTTATAGTTGCCCTAGGATAAACTATCTCGATATTATCTTGGTTTTCAGTTACTAAGTAAGCCATCTATCTGTTCAGGTCCAACAATGGCAGAAAATTTTAACAAGAAACTGTTTTCCTAACATATGTTCAATATGAATGAAATTCTAAGGATGAGGAAGAGTTAATCACTTTCAAATTATCCTTTTTGTTCTCATGTTAATAAAAACTTCAACAAATACTTTGCAATGACATCTTGACAAAGGAAAAATGAAGCATGCATAAGAAAAATAAGGACTGGCTTACTTGACTAGGGTATCAACAAAACCCAAGAGATAAAATTAGATTTAGGTCACTGGTTTTCTCCCATTCACAACACAGGAAAGGAAGCCCAAAATTGGGAGAGCATTTGCACTATGTTAGCGACAATTTTTTCACAGTAAACATGCCTCAAATTTTGGAAATTGACAAAAACTTACAGGGAAAGACTTAATTGTCCAAACGATGCAGTTCTTTTCTGGCGTGTATTTCACAGACCCAACAGATGTTTTAAACTTGGGCGAATCAGCATCATTAGGAACAGGGATGATTATCTCCACATTGTTAGCTGTAGACCGCCTTTTGAACTGAGACTTTGCCTTAACCATGTATTCCACTCTGCTGTGAGCATGCCTTTCAATAACAGATTCAATCCAAATAAGGGGCTTTACCTGCAAATAATATTTTGTATGCATAAACACATAATACATAAGTAGCTTGATTGAACACTCTTACTCATACGGCAGTAGTTTAAATTAAGTACAACCTACAATGTTGACAGGGCACAGCGACAAATTATTGAAGCACTTCTTAGTCTGGTAAATTTCCTTAAAAATAAACAGTGTTTTATGCTAATAACATACTATTAGCAATATCCTAACTTTTACTGTATCTACAGTAAATAAATGTTCATTCCACAAAAAAAGTATTATATAGTACTTGTCTCAGCAAAAAAAAACAAAAAAGTAATGATTCATATACAATATTGCCCTTATCAAATAAGTATGTAAGCTTTCATTGTTAAAAATAATAAAACTATAAAATGGAAGGACAAGAGAAAAAAAAAATGGAGATTTATCAAGGTACGATTTGTACCAGATAAATTCTACGAAGCAAAAACTAAATACTACATATAACAGAAAATGTACAATTACCAGAAAAAGAGTAAAAATAATTTTAAAACATTAATATACTGAAACAAACAAAATTGATACCAAGGGAACAAGTGGTAAAGCCATAAATGTTACCAAACTACACACAGACCTGGACTGCGAACAGTGGGTTAAGGCTTTTATGAGCACTAGCCTTCAATGACCCTATGCAGTCATAAACTTATTTTAAGCTCTCTAAAATGTAGATAAGACAATATGAGAAGAGGAACTGCAAGGAATAGTGATAATCCTATGTGACTGGAAACTGGTGCATGCAATTATTCTTTTGCAACTGTCAACTTTTATGGTTTATACCCAATGTTTTACTACTATGTACTTTGATGTGGCATTCTTCCTGGAATAACAAAATACCACAACCCAACACTGAATTTTATTTATTCAAATTTTTTTTCCCTATTAATGTTCCTACAAAGCCTGCCACTCATCACTAAGCCTTCTTTTCACTAAATAGCATGGTTCTTATCTCAGGTTTCAACTAAGAAAATATCTGAGCAACAATGTTGCTATTTTGCACTGTAAAAACAAAAAGTGACAGTCAGGTAAGGTGTGGGTTCCATCACTCCATCAAAATCTTACTAATCAACTGAGTCATCAATAGAGTGCATTTACATAGCTTACAGCTGCAAATGGTCTATCCATGATCATAAATTGTGAGGCAATGGTTTGTAGCGATGTACAGTGGGTCCTCAAACTAAATCATGCGACATGATTCATTTTGTATCGTCCAGATTCTCAGACTCAACGTGATATTGCCAAGTAGTGTTATACTTATTTTTCTAATGTCATACATGTCTAAAAGTTTGTGAATTCACAGCTAGTCCTATTTTCCTTATGGTTATATACATAAATATGATCCCTTTTAGGCACTGATATAATTCGTAATCTGTGTCATTTGAACTGATTTTCTTTTTTTATGCTGCTAAGTTCAAAGTGCGGTGTGATAAGGTTAGCTGTGCCATCAATGACAGCACACTTTACATGCTCCTATAAGCTCAACAGTCATAACAACATTTTCAACGTAGGAATATGAATTAAAACAAGTTTTCTTTGAATGTAGAAGCTTTGGCTGTGTTTAAGCTGCCTGTATGTTGCAAAATGTTTTATAGGCCTAAAAAAATAATCTAAGCCTTCTGAGATATAATCTGTTATTAATGAATGTATTTGTAGAGATTATCTGTTTTTTGATGAATACAATAGGAATATGAATTACGTACAACCAGTTTTTTGAATGTTGAAGTTTTAGGCTGATTTAAGCTGCCTTTATGTTGCAAAATGATATATAGGCCTAAAAGAATAATGTAAGCCTTATGAGATGTAATGTTACTAATTTTTTTATTTATAGAGATTACCTGTTCTTTGAGGAATAAAAGATGATGATTTTGATTATATGGAGATGACGACTACTAATCAAAATATCATAAGTATTAATATCAAAGGTTTATGGAAATTCTCCTCGCTTTTGGTGTATAATTTATTCTTTCATAAGGTAACTTGAAGAACAAGAATGTATAGATAACCTCATTTGCTTTCTGGCCAGAAACTGTTAATAGATAAATGTGCCTGCAATATCTTGGCTTTGACAAAAGAATAATTGCATGGGCGAATATTTGCTAGTATGCCATAATTTTTTAAATATTTAAGAATTATAACAATTAATTATGTGTGAAAATCCAAATAGTATTCCTCTAACACATATAAAGTAAGTGTTTTCAAGATAATTTCATTGACGTTACTCAGTGTAGACCTTATGTTACACCAGGTGGTGGTTGTTGCACCGACACTAATGATAGGTCACACACGCTCCCCTCACTTGATATCAGTGGGCGCATTCTACTTTGGTATATACGTATTTACATTTTTTCTGCATTTAGGTGTAAAAGCAATCAAATAGGACATGTTGGCTTTGGAAGCATTATTAATGTTATGACAATTTTTGTTCGTTTTATTTTTATTTAACATTTGAACTAATGCTTGATGATGACTTCATTTTGGTTAAATGCTTCAGTGATGTGTGAAAAAAGTTTTGAAAATGTTTCGAAAGTTTTTTCAGAAATTTGCTACATGTGACATTTTCTTACAGTTTTGACATATATGACAGATTTCACTCTTATGAAACATCTTATGTCCATATTGTATGTAATAGTCACATTTCTACATTGAAATAATAGATAAATATAGAGCATTCTAGTTGCCAGGTTAGTAAATTTTGAACAAAATCCTATGGAGTCATGTCGCATGAGATTTGAGCATCACTGTACGTACTATATCCAATTGATCACAATATTACGTACTGTGCTTTTCTTACAGCCCTAACACTCTAAAATTACTAAAAATTTATGTCATATAACTTACGTGAGTGTTTAACCGATATGACATCAGCTCAAACTCGCCGTCAGGTGGGATGAATGAAATAGTCCGATCATTTTCAAATCTGTAACATCACAATGAAAATGATATTGTTATGATACAATAAAGTTTGTTCATACTTACCTGGCAGATATATATATATATATATATAAATAGCTGTATTTTCTGAAGTCCGACAGAATTTAAAAAAACTTCCGACACACGCAGGTCGGCCAGGTGGTTAGTACCCATTCCCGCCGCTGGGAGGCGGGTATCAGGAACCATTCCCATTTTCTATTCATAATTTTATTTCCACTGTCCCCTGAGGGGAGGTGGGTGGGTACTTGATTATATATATCTGCCAGGTAAGTATGAACAAACTTTATTGTATCATAACAATATCATTTTGTTCATGAAACTTACCTGTCAGATATATACATAGCTGAATCCCACCGTTGGAGGTGGGAAGGGACAGAATAAGAAGGATTTTGGGAAACAAATGCATGCAGATGATTTACATCTTGGTTCCACCTGTTAGCATAGCTGACTTCGTGATTACTGTCACCCAAGTCTGCTTCTGCTTTACTAGAGTTGCCAGCGAGGTAGAGACCTATAAGCTTGGTGCACGCTCCAAATGATCTGTCAACGGGGGCGTGACCACAATGTGACTAGACCATATGACCATACCATGAGGGCTAAGAAGTAAAATAAAATAAAATATATAATATTATATATATATCACCACCTGACCAACCTAGCCAAAGTTAAGGTGTTTTAACTAAGGCTTAAGAGTTAAGAAGTCGCCATTGGCGGCGACTCAATAACTAAATTAAGAGCTCTTCCTAACCATTTTCTACAGGATAGGATGAGTGGTACTTCTTGCCCCCAAGATTGTGTCTGCAGACACGTATGGCCCTAGCGAGCAGCAGATCTCATATACCGTCTTCACATCCCGCAGGAAGTGTGAAGCGAACACATAGTTGCTTCGCTAAAACGTGTTACTCAGTATGTTACTGAGTGCCATGCTCTGTTGAAATGCTTCCGAGGCCACGCCCTCACCTCATGAGCATTCAGATCAACAAAAGATATCAAATCTTTGTGCAAACACAATGAAGGAGCCTTTTTGAAAGAACTCCTCAACACTAAAGCCAGGGTGTTCTTTGATATGGGCAAGTCTGGTCTTTTTCGGAACACTGCAGATTGTCCGAAGGACTTCGACTTCTTTAGTTTTATGTAGCTAAAACTTGAGACCCGACAGGGCACAGGACTCTCTCTGGCTCTTGCCCAATAACTTTTGCCATCCCTTGATTCCAAGCTCCTGGCCCAAGGACTTGACGGGTTTCCATTCTTAGGCCACAACAGAAGGTTTAGCGAACACACCGCATTGTGTTCCCTAAAGCCAAAACTTCTGACGATGGCTTAAAACCTCACTAACCCTCTTTGTCGTATCTAGAGTGGTTAGAAAATAGGCCTTTTTGGTCACGTGCAATAAGTTAACCAAAAGGCGAGGTTCGAAAGCTTTGACATCAAGAACTTCAGACTACGTCTAAGTTCCATATAGAAAGCTTCGATCTGGACTTGCATAGTCAGTCCGTCTGTACTAAAGTCAGGTGACCGACCAGTAGACCAGTCAGACGAATCAAGGACAGCAAGGCTGTACCCTGAAGACCATAAGGCACTATTCTTCGCTGAAGGATGAGTGTCTGGACTGCCTGGGCGATTCAAGCTAAGCAAACCTTGGGGGTGTATCAACGCAACCCCCACGTCGTTAGCGAATCAACTCCTGAGCAACTCCTGACTCGAGCTTCTGGTGCCAGGAGAAAGGACGAACAGCAAAAAAGGCGATTCAGCCCGAAGGACGAATGCCTGACAGTCCAACCTGGTCTCATGTAAAACGATCATCGGGGGTGCATAAACGCAACCGACTTCGTCAACAAGAAACTCAGGGCTACCATATGTCACCTGATCTTGCACGATTGTCTGACTCCGAGAAAACAGGTGAGACAAAAAGTAGATGGTGAGCGAGTTTCGAGATTCCACAGAACTCAAAGATCGTGAAGGGCTTTGTTGTTTGACAGAAGCAAATCTCTGAGCCCAAAGGCCATCAACAACATATTTGCGTATTCTTTAATAGTTGTGACTGCCAGCTTATCCCATTCCTCAAACGGAAAGGGAAGAACGGTAATCTTATGCTGTCACATCTCGATAGTCTGAACGTGGTCAGACTCAGAGCGGAGAGGTTATAGGTACTTTTCGTGTTAGAGTAGACCGACTCTCTCGGAAAAGGTCCTTGGAAAGTGAACTAGGAAGGATGCGACCTCTGTGAATCTAGGATCTTGAAGGCCAACATGGGGCGATCAGCATCATTGTCGGCTCCCACCTGTGACGTCATAAATCATCTTATAACAATTCCTAAGCGTCTGAAAAAGGGGAAAAGAGACTAAACATCCATCCCCGTTTGTTTAATATCATAGGATGGCGTTTAATGGTAACCGCTCTCGGATCGAGAATAAGGGAGCAGAGAAGAAGAAGCCTCTTCGTCCTCAACATAGCATAGAGATGAATGAAAGGACGTCCCTAAAGTCTCCACAACTCTCAACGTACTTCTAAAGAAAGAATCCACTCGGAAGTCAGTAGTTGCTGCCGTCGATCGAGAAGATTCGTACGGACTTTTGCAATCCTGTAACGAACCTCTAGAGGGATCGTTTACAGTTTACGTCTGTTGTTATAATAGGCTCTTTCTCGTAAACCCGAACAGGGACCGAGAGAAGATACTTCCTAAGATATGAGAGAGCTGTGGAAGATCAGAGTTGATATGGACCACTGGTTCAAAAACTCGTTTCGAGGACTGGAGGGACGACCGAACTGCTTCCACTTCTCTCAGAAGTGAACTAGGAAGGATGCGACCTCTGTGAATCTAGGATCTTGAAGGCCAACATGGGGCGATCATGAGAGCTGTGGAAGATCAGAGTTGATATGGACCACTGGTTTCAAAAACTCGTTTCGAGGACTGGAGGGACGACCGAACTGCTTCCACTTCTCTCAGAAGTGAACTAGGAAGGATGCGACCTCTGTGAATCTAGGATCTTGAGGCCAACATGGGGCGATCAGCATCATTGTCGCTCCCTGTGACGTCATAAATCATCCAGGACATCTGAAACCCTCTCCAGATGTCCGGCACCTTCTTTCTATCACCTCAGGTGATACTTGACGCACTGAGAGATGTTCAGAATCATTCCTAGATCTCGAATAAAATTTCAGTTTCCCGGAAGGAAAACAAATAAGAGGTCAGAATTGCAGTCTATTCAGAGAAACAAACTTCTTTAGGAAGGAAATGGTCCCCAGCAAGCTCATACATTCCCTCTCACACAGTATGTTTACTTCCCTAATAAGGCTGCGCTTTACCTAAGCAGGAGAGCATATAATAGTGCAATGTTGCGGTAGGTTCGTAGTCCTATTAATGAGCACCGAAAGGAGAAAGATATCTCTGTTGAACATAGTAAGGCAAAACGAATGCAATGTTTATTCATTCATGTAAGAAATCCCCTCAATCTTAGGCTAAAGTCCGTAATGTAAGGGCAAGCGATACAGTTAGTCAGTCAATCCCGCAGGAGAGACGTAACCGCCAGCACAGAGATACGGTTATTCAGTCAATCCCGCAGGAGAGAGAGACGTAACCTACCGCGCATGACAGCGCACGAGCTGGTACTGGCTCGGTTGGACTGGAGGACAGTCACAGCAGCAGCTTACGAACGTCGCCTCTTAACTTTATGCCTGGGTTGCCAGCTACCCTATTCTACGAAGAAATAGGTCCGTTATTTTTGAGCAGAAAGACTCTCAAGCTGGTATATTTAAGCGAAACAGAAAACGCTAAACATATATATGAGTACGGTAAAGATAAATCGGAAACTCCTGGAAGGCTGCAGGGAGTAACGATTAATTGTCCTTAAAATAATAGATAATAGAACTCTCGGTTTGCCATCCGAAGAGGTAACTACAGCAAGTGTTATATGACTTGAACCAACCAGTAGTAAAATAACGCAAGGCAAAATATGATATTATATTACAATAAAGTTTGTTCATACTTACCTGGCAGACATATATATAGCTGAATTCGGAAATACAGCTACATACATATCTGACAGGCAAGTTTCATGAACAAAACTTAGAGAATCGAAGCAGACAGCTCAAGCTTCTTATGTTATTGGACATAAGCGTTCATTGACGTAGTCTACAAGTCTATTTCTTGTACGAGTCTGCGAATGACGAATGAGAGCTCTTCCGAATCTTGTCAATAAGAGCTTATTCGCTTACGCAATATCAAGTTAATGAGATGTTTGTCAATGAGAACTAACCCATTTACGGGACAAAGAGATATTTTTGTCAATGAGGGGATACCCACTTACTTGACAAAACGATAGTATATTGTCAATGATGGGAAAGTCACTGAATTGACATAACGTAATCCAGGAAGTCGAGCATTTTATTTTTCCGATTCCCATCTCAAACGAGGAAGGGGCAAGAATCCTGTTAAGAGACTGGGGTTTACGGCAGGTAGAACGACGATGTTCAATTCGGCAGCGTAGTCCCCGACTAGAAACTAACAAAATCTATCATCTGAAAAACCCTTTCAGATGGGCTAAAAAGCTTGCAAAATTATCCTGGGAAGAGGAAGAAACTCTCCAACCAGCTTCCTCGACATGCCCTCTCCCTGGTTCTGGGAGTCCGACAGAGGTCCAGGCCTAGAGGCGTTATGGGGCCGATCTGACGTTCCCTCCTGACGAGAGAGGACGTGAAGCGTCCTCTTCTTTAAAGCTTCTTAGAGGGCGCGAGTCCTTCCGAGAGCTCCAACCCTTGCGCGGGAGGACGCCTCGGAGGACGAGAAGCAATCCTTCAGGATTCGTGCACGTGCACGCACTTTGGCAGTCTGGGGATTTTCATCAGAAAAAACTGCTGAAGGCACGCCAGATCGGTGGGGGTTCCTCGTAACCCTCCTTCGGCTTTTGACATGCTCTCTCCCCGGGTCCTGGGAGTCAAGCAGAGGTCCCGGCCTAGAGGCGAAATAAGGCCGATCTGACGCACCCTCCACTACACAAGGGGCACTGTCACTGCACTTAGCCACTTCACTATTGCTCTCTAAAGCAAGCACTTTCGATTCTAAGTTAACGAATCGAAAGAGTATTAGAGAAAGGGCAATAACCTCTACAGACACTGTTTTAGGGCCCGAAGGCAACATTACAGGGTTAGGAGTAACAATAACAGAAGTAGCACTCTTCACAACAATGAAGGAGAGACCCTGACTTTTGTTTACTGATTAATTGCGTACATCGGAATCAATACTTTTTCCTTACGGAATTAGACATGTTTACTTATTAATTGCATACATACGAATCATACATCTTCCTTACGGAATTAGACAAATCTCAAGAAAGAAGCAAGACCCATACCCCTCGTGCATACCAAGTGCGGATCTACCGAAGCTTCGGTAGCCACACCCTATCTTTGCAGACAACACCCTCTGAAACTAGCCTAACTAGATTCAGATATCTTATGAAAAAATGAATCAAATTCAAATCAATTTAAGATAGCGTATGCCTAGCCACAAATCCAGTAAATAAATTAAAAGACAATTAGGATACTTAGCGGCAATGAAGTTTCCAAAATCCTAAGCCGGAGGTACTGAAAACAGGTGTTTTTCAGCACCGGCGACAGAAAAATTATGAATAGAAAATGGGAATGGTTCCTGATACCCGCCTCCCAGCGGCGGGAATGGGTACTAACCACCTGGCCGACCACTGTGTGTCGGAAGTTTTTTTTTAAATTCTGTCGGACTTCAGAAAATACAGCTATATATATATCTGACAGGTAAGTTTCTTGAACAAATTTTAGGATTTGAATGCCTGTCCTAACTGTTACACCCCATGAAGTTTTTAGGATATGAATACCTATACTAAGTAACAGTTAATTTCTCAATTTAAATACTCCACTATCCAACCCTAAACAAACTACTTATTAATTCTGTTTCAGATATATACAATCTGGATTCAATATATTTTTGTACTCTATGAAGTTTCCATAACTTGTGTAACTTGTATTAAGCAAGTAGACTGTGCATAACTTATTACTCAGAAAGCAGGTAGCAGCAGGAGATATTCCTGCTTGAAGGAAAGGCCCCTACAAAATCTATGTACTAGTAATATTTTAACCAGGCTCTATGAACAAGAATGATTTTTGCACTGTAAAAAAGTTATATATATTACTCATATTACTATACTGTAGATGAGGAGTACTGAAAGACAAAGGTCAGTGACACCTATAATTATACAGAGTTTAACCTGCAAAATAAAGGAAAAATACCAAATTTGTAACTATTTGTATTTTTCATACTAACAAACCTGAGGTCTTAACATTAGGATTTACTAGCGCCAAGCGGGAAACCGGTAGAATTAAAATTACACTTGTGAGATCCAGGGACTAATGGCATCTATTCCAGGTCACGGGGCATGTATACCCAGAATGCCCACGGCTACCTGTGACCCACCAGTTATATTTCTAACCCAGTTTAGACTGCTAGAGGGGTGGTTCGAGGTGGGCCTTTACCTGTTAAGACCTCGGTTTGTTAGTTATGAAAAATACAAATTAGTTACAAATTTGGTATTTGTTCATATACGAAACAAACCTTCGGTCTTAACATTAGGATAGACTTACTATTGGAGGGAGGTAAGTCTCTACAACTGACTGGGAGTTTGCCACCTTATCCATTTCCGAATATATAAAGGGAAATTCTAAGAGAATGGACAATGAACCTAGGACCAAAGATGTAAGCGGATCTATTGGTTTTTCCCCCACTGGGTGTAGATACCATTCTACTGTTTACTCTTGTCCCTTGCAACTGGATCCACCTTCACCCCTCTTTTCCCTATTATCCAGAGGGGTGTGTTGCTACTGAAAAGTATATCATAACCTAAGATAGCTTCACAGTATGGCTGACCACCTCACCTGCATCTAGTCCATTCCAGCAAATGACGGTACTCTCCTTCATATTGCCCATAGTTAAAGGAGTAGGAAGAAAGTAGTAAAGAAAAAAGACCAGTCATCCCATTCATTCTACTTCATACCTTCATCTTAGACTAGACGCAAACCTGGACCCGACAGGGGCACTGGATGAACTATATCACTTGTTGGGCCGCCACCACTGGACCCAAGGAAAAGGTGTCCAAGGATCTATGGGCAACATCTTTCAAATAAAATGAGGTGAAAGTTGTTTGGCGTTTCCACACCACAGCTTTCAGAATTCTATCCACAGACATTGTTCTTCTTAAATGCCAGGGAAAGCACTCACAGCCCCTGATGTCATGAGCTCTAGCTCCCACCTGGCTATCTGACCCTCTGTCTTCTGCCGTATAAGCATCTCTGATCGTCTCCCTTAGCCAAAACGATATTGTATTCCTGGACACTTCCTTCTTGTTCGTCCTGTACTTACGAACAACCTCCGGCACCCCGGCCTGAGGTGCCTTGTTCTCTTTAAGTACTCCCCTTAGTGCCCTGACGGGGCACAGAAGCATCTCAGCTTTGTCGTTGTCTACAAAGTCTGCCAAGGAAGGTATGGTAAAGGAGTCGAGTCTGCCGTCTACTATTGTTGGATTTGGGTCTTGGCCACAAATTCTGGGACAAACTCAAATACCATTGATCTCCAACCTCTCGAGTCCTTTATGAGATATGAGAGGCCATGTAGCTCCCCCACCCTTTTGGTTGGAAGCCAAGGCCAATATGAAGACTGTCTTCAGGGTCAGGCTCCTATCCGTGGACTGCCTTAGTGGATCGTAGGGGGTTTTGTCAGACTACTCAGTACCTTGGTCAGATCCCAATCTGGGCTTTTAGCTCCTTTGGTGGGCATGACTGTCAAAAGCTCCTCATCAGCATGGCCAACTCCCATGAAGACGATATGTCCACTCCTTTCATTCGTAAGACTGAGGCTAGAGCCGCCCTGTACCCCTTCACTGCAGATACAGACTATGTTTTTTCTGTTCTGAGATATATCAGAAAGTCTGCTAACTGCTGAATAGTGGTACCGAGTGGAGACACGTTCCCCTCTACGACACCAATCACAGTATCTGACCACTTTCCTTGACATACCGTCGCAGATGATTTTCTGATATTTACCTGCCATCTGAGTTTGCTGCTTTCTGCGAAAAACCCTCGCGCTCGGAGGAGATACTTGACAGTCTCCACCCGTGAAGCGATAGGGACTTCACCGACTGGTGGTACCTCTCCATGTGCGGCTGACACAGTAGGTTGCTCATGGAGGAAACTCTCTTGGCACATCTACTAGGAGTTCCAGTAGGTCTGGAAACCACTCTGCTTTCGGCCATAACGGGGCTACCAGGGTCATCTTGAGGTTCTGAGACTGCATTACCCTGTTCAGAAACCTGACGGATTAGACAAAATTGGAGGAAATGCGTTCCAACACGTCCAGATTGTCCCAGGGTGTTGTAGCGCATCTTCTGTTACTCTGCCTCTGCGTCTGGGACTACTGAACAATACACTTCCAACTTTTTGTTGTACCTGGTTGCGAATAGGTCTATGATCGGTCCTTCCCACAACATGAGCTCCTGTTCCCACTTCCTGTTGGTGCACGGACCACTCCGTTCCAGAATCTGATCCCTGCGGCTCAAACTTTGTCGGCCACTATGTTTCTTTTTCCCGGAATATACCTGGCCTTGATGTCTACCAGGTTCTCTATAGCCCACTGGTGAAGTTGAACTGTCATCACATGTAGCTGCCGAGAAACTAGGCCTCCTTGCTTGTTTATATAAGCTACTACTGTGGTGTTGTCTGACATCAATACCACTGAGTGTCCCTTTACTCTCTCTGTGAATTCCTGTAGAGCTAGAAAAGCTGCTTTCAACTCCAGCACGTTTATATGGAGTTCTCTGTCCTTGCAACTCCATTTTGCTGACACCATCAACTCCTCCATATGGGCTCCCCAGCCTTCTAGTGACGCATCCGAGAACAGCAAGAGGTCTGGAGAGGATTGTTGAAGGGGGACACCCACTGTCAGATTGTCGTTGTTCACCCACCACAGCAAGTCTTTCCTCACTTCTGCCGACAAGGGAATTTGCTCGTACAGGTGATCTACTATTGGTGACCAAAACTCCTTCATCCTCCATTTGTAGGGACCGAGATGTAGCCTTCCTTGTGGTACTAGCTTCTCCAGGGAGGTTAGGATTCCCAGCACCACCTGCCACTGTCTTGCTGTGGCTGGTGGTCTGTTTTTTCCCAGCAAATTCATTCACCACTTGTTTGCATTTCTCTATTCTTTGGTCTGTCGGGAATACTTTGGCTTGTGTTGTGTCTATCACCATTCCCAGATATTCCAAACGTTGACTTGGATCCAACTGCGACTTCTCCTGAATTACCACAATACCTAGGCTGTGACAAAGCTGCAGGAGGGCTGCCCTGTCCCTGAGTATTTCTCCCTGGACTTTGCTATCACCAGCCAATCGTCCAGATATCTTATCAGCCTGATCCCCTGAGCATGCGCCCACGCCGACACGAGGGTGAACACTTGTAAAAACTTGAGGAGACGTTGTCAATCCGAAGCACAGGACCTTGAATTCGAAAGCTTTCTCTGCAAGACTGAAGCGGAGAAATTTCCTTGAAGACTGATGGACTGGTATCTGAAAGTATGCGTCCTTTAGATCGACTGTCCAGCATAAAGTCTCCGATTCTGACTGCTTGTAGAACCGTTTTCGGAGTTTCCACTTGAAACTGGTTTTTCCTTATAAACAGATTCCCTTATAAACAGATTCCAGCGTTGACAGGTTCTATTACTGTCCTCCACTCCCCGTTGGCTTTGGGTACCAGGAAAAATCCTGCTGTAGAAGCCTTTTGCCGGACTGCATACTTGTTGCACAGCTCCTTTTTCCATCATCTTCTTCACTTCGTCCTGAAGAATAGTGGCCTTCTGAGATTTGTGGGCATAAGTGACGTGGGGTAATGGTTGATCTGTCAGGGGCGGGGTTACCTCGAACGGGATCAAATACCCGATCCTGAGAACATTCACCACCCACTGCTCTGCCCCTAGTTCCTGCCACACCTTCCAGTGATTTGCCAGGCAACCCCCCACTGGTGTGGCCGAGTGATGGGAGGCGCCCATCCTATCTTCTTGAGCCTCTCCCTCTTCCCCTATTGCCCCTTCCTCTGATGTTTCTATTGTGAAAGGGCCGATGAGTATCCTCTTTGGGAAGAGGGTCTTGTGACTCTATTAGGGATGCTATGTCTCACTGTCTTCTTTCGAGACATCTGCTGTTGTCTTCCCTCCAAAGGAGTAGTTTGACTGTTAGAGTTTTCCTAACTGCCTGTTGCACCAACCTAACGTTAGTGTCCATCCTTCTTCTATCATCGCCTCTTCCAGTATGACCTCTGCAACAGCAGTTGCGATTCCAAGATATCCCCATTCCTCATTTGCTAAACAGGGAATCCAAATCCACATTGCGGCTTAGTCTAGCCAACGCTGCATCTCTCCTCATTAGCAGGATATTTGCCCAAAACATTGGCACTTACATTTGTCAGGTACGCAATCGCCTTGGAACCTGACTGTAGTAATCTAATGAACAATGGTTCATCCACTACTTTTCTTGTTGCTTCCGAGGATGCAATCTTCGCCACTGCTGT
This sequence comes from Macrobrachium nipponense, assembly GCF_015104395.2. Lineage (NCBI taxonomy): Eukaryota > Metazoa > Arthropoda > Malacostraca > Decapoda > Palaemonidae > Macrobrachium > Macrobrachium nipponense. The sequence continues at coordinate 35,408,381 of NC_061106.1, forward strand.
TGACCAAAGGTCTAACCAAGAAGCAGCCTGAAAGACAGAAGAAGCTGTTGCTTCTAACGTAGCAGCCTCTTGGTACGTCATCGAAGGGCACTCCATTTTAACCTGATCCAAGGTTAATCCAGGCCTTAACCTTACAACATTAGGGTTCATTTGTCTAGACAGCAAAGGGACCTTCGGTGTCGTATAATATTTCCTTTGCTTTATCATTGGAGGGGGAATAAATTTAAATGATAGATCATTAGGAATTATCCCTCCCTGCAATCTTTGCGTTTACGTGTTGCAAGACCGATTCCGCATGACTCGAACAAGGCAATTCATACGACACCTTGGTATCCCTCTTTAATCCAGATGCCATGTCAATTCCAGGCGGAAGCATACTGCCCGGTGTTTCTGCCTTCTCCGAAAGGTTATTGAATTGACGAATCAAATCAATCACCTCTGCATACGAGGCCAGAAACTCTTGGTTTTCTCCTTCCTCCGGCTCTAGTGTACCATTCTCCGTCACAAGGGATGTTGTCTCGCCTCTATCTTCTGACAGACGGCCCAGAATTCCACGGCCGCCTGCCCCTACGGCCGCGGTCTCTTTGATCTTTGCTGGCCGCTGTTGGCGTCGATCCCGGATAGTCAGCAGGGGAATGAGAACGCCTCACTCTTTCTCTGCTCACGGATCTAGAGCGAGAATCTCTTCTAGATCTCCAAGATGAAGGCTCCCTTAAGACAGATATAAGTTCGTCTCTTTTAGTATTGGCATCGTTTTCGAGCGTCGGCGAGCCCGGCCTCGACCTTCTATTCAGACGGCCACTGCCTTCCACGAACGTATCCACCGAGGTTGCCAACTCTCTATTTTTCGTACTTTTAATAGGATCCTTATTGTCCTTCGTACGTATTTTGAACGGTTCCTTACGGGCGAAACTGGGACCTGCATTCCACCCTCGTGCTGCACCTTTTCGCCGCCAACGTCGATTTTACCAGAGGTATCGTAGTTTTGCGATCCGAGAAATGGCAACTCATATCGGCCGTCACCTCTCTTGCTTGTTCGGATTCTTGCGAACGGGCTCGTCTGCCAACCTTGTGCTTAATAGCCACTGACTTCCCGACCTTCCTGCTGACTTGGAAATGACAGTCTTGGTCCGAAGATTGAGGAAGAATTGATTCTTCTCCTCTTAGCCCGAGATCCGCCAGGAATCCCCTCCCGAATCCTCCTCCAACGCTTGACTGGCGCTCGCCGTGACGTTATTGGACTTAGCGATGACGCCGAACTAGAGGAAGAAGACGAAGAAGGCGAATCACACTTTTTCTTTTTGTCTCTCATTCATTCTCTTCTCTATATCCTGTAATTTCTGCATTACAGTTTGCATTGACGGGTCAGAAGGCGTATTAGCGTCTGGGTGCAGCGAAATAGGCCGAGAATCGGTCTTGTGAACGTCATCACGCCTGCCATATTGGAGTGTGACGTATGTTGTGACGTCATCCCTCTCGTAGGGAGAGACTGAGAGGTTTCTGCTGGCAACCGCACGTTTGCTGCCAAACTACCTCCCACGTTCTGCATCGCTGTAAACAATGAGTGTGATGGTGAAGCCGCGGCATTAATTCCCATAAATAAATTGCAAGCCCGGGGGATGAGGAACATTCAGCGCTGCCGGACCCTGCTGGAACCGTGACGTCATATAATGCGCAAGCAGACCATCCAAGGTTGGTACGCATGGTAGGCCTAGCGCTGACCACGTACCATCTAACCTATGCGCTTGAGGAGCAGGAGCCTGGAACAAAGATGGCAGATCTACCCCCTCTACTGCTGGGAACAAAGGAGATGCATATTATTCATAAGATTACCCAAGGCCCCTCCTGACGTTTCCGATACTGAACCGCTAGGAGAAACCGAAGGGGTATGAGACAAATCAAAAGCAGGTGGAGCAAAAATATGGAGCAGCCTGGTTTATTGCCGATACAAAAGAAGCCGGTAAGGTTTGGTCATCCAAAGATGGCGTCACCACCTTCCTTTTGTATTGCTTTTCCCATAGAACTTCTTTCCACTGTTCCACCGACCAACCGCGACAAACAGAACATGGATTAGTAACCGTAAATACGTTTTCTCTGCTCACTACTACACGTTGGATGAGGATCCGTCGACACCGAAGTTAGAACCTAGAAAACATGGAAAGCCACTGACTCCTGGGCATTTCCTTTGTCTCCTCTTCGAAACGGTAGACGATCCCGATGTTGAGCAAAATTCTCCATCATACCACGTATACACTCTTACCTCACACTGATCACACTCGGAGAGAAAGGTAATAGGAATGAAAAAAATGAAAAATGAAATGGATAAAGAACGGGCAAAGTGAAAAAACCGGCTTTAAATCAGATAGACAGTAACAAAACGTCTTATCTTAAAGGCGGTAGGAAAATAACTGGTGGGTCACAGGTAGCCGTGGGCATTCTGGGTATACATGCCCCGTGACCTGGTATAGATGCCATTAGTCCCTGGATCTCACAAGTGTAATTTTAATTCTACCGGTTTCCAGCTTGGCGCTAGTAAATCCTAATGTTAAGACCGAAGGTTTGTTTCGTATATGAACAAACTTGCAAACTGCTAACAAATGTTTTCAGTGACTTATGTAAATGAAAAGAAACTCACCTTGAAAGCCTGACACACGATGAAATTTAACATCTTCAAGTTCTACACTCTTACTCTTACCACGTCCAGTAGATTCAAAAAGTACTTTGTCATTGAGCCCTAGTCTTAATTCAGGCATTCCTGACAGGTACACACGCATTTTTATACTTCCGACAATCTCACTGCGGAGTACATTACCATTTGAATTTGCCTGAAATATTGAGAGATAAGAAATCAAGCAACCATCAATTAGTATTTTCATTATGCCAAAAAATATGAATTCTTCACGATCTCTAGAATTCAAGCAACTAGTGTTTAAACTTACTCAATTTTTTTTTTAATGTAACTAGAAAGATAGGCTGACTCAAAGAAATCTAAGTAATTAATGAGACAACTTAGTCCTGTTTCTGAACTCATCAAGCTTGCCAGAAAGATATATTTTTAATTAGAGAAAAAAACTAGAGCTCACACAACTTACCAAAAGATTTAACACCTTCAATCACATCTAAAAACACTTCATTTTTCCTATACTTTTATTCCTTCAGACCTCCATGATACTGCATTGGTGACAGCTATTGGGGGACGGGGGGCGATTTCCAATTTGTGACCCTCTTGTGTAATATACCTTTGGGTTTGGAAATACCAAGCAAACTACAGATTAAACAACCTACAAATCATTTTACATTTCATATATAAGTATAGTGAGGAAAAAAAAAGGAAACAATTATTAGCAGAATATTCATGGAAAATAAGCAACTTCCAGACTAACATGAAAGAAAGAAATTGACTTACTCTTGCAAAATCTTGGTATCAGTAGTCTGTGGGTAACCAAAGTCTAAGAGTTCATCCAATAACTCATAGATGATGACAAAGTTATCCCTGATACTCTCTTCCTCTAATTCCTGGTAATTAAAACAGAAAAGAGAAATTAGAAGTTAGAATGGCAATCGGCCCAATTACAGTGGTATATCTAAAAGTACTTAAAAATAAAATATCCAAAAATACAACATAAGCATGTCAAGTAACCGTCTATTTCCTAATTTGTGAAGGGTTTAAATAAAAACTTTGCTTGACAATTTTTTATTATTCTTAAGTAAGCCTTACACCTAACCAAATTTGGAGCATTTCTGCTTTTTCCTTTCAAGAAAGCTTTGTGATTTTTCTAAATTAATTGCAAATAAAAAATAACCAAAAAATTTCCCACACAGACAAATGAGCATAACACATTTCTAAGCAGTGATGCCCTTGAGTAATGAGAAAGTTAAACTTTTAGTAAATGGCCAAGATTGGCTGGGAGATGCAATAAATTGCAAAATCCTCCTCAAAAGTATTGCCACCAAACAAGGTAAATAAGGTGAAACTGAGTCTACTTACTTGAGGAACCCCTTTCTAATTTATAGTAGTATACAAGAGTAAGCATTCTCAATATGTACTTGCAATGTTCAATCACATTAGCAGTTTTGCATAAAACTTGCCAAATAGCCTTGAGTGTCACTGTCATGAAACTTGTAAGATGTGGCATCACCAAGGAAAGTTATACCCCTTCTATATATAAAAAATGTTGCTACTGCAGTTTCCTTGTTTGAATCCTCTATGAATACAGTCTCCTAAATGTGAGAGTCTAATGTGGATCTACTGTGTTAGTATACAAATTGAGTACTATTTTATTTATATTAACTAATCAATTATACAAATTCAAAGGTTTAGTGTTTATCATTTTTACCTATACTTTGCACACACAGCTAATCAGGGACATGGGTCTTACAATGGGAATCACTAATGCTTTTTGCAATGGTTCTTGAAAGGCTTTGGTACATAAAATGATTTTATAGTCTTAAAAATATACTTAATTTTGCCTAGATGCTTTTCCAGTGAATTGTGTATTTGTTGAACAAATCATGTCAAGGTGGGTCTGTTATTGTGATTAACAAGTTGAATTTCACTGCATTATCTGGTTTATTGTGACTGGAGTTTTATTTCTCTTTTTCATATGCACTGACTGTCCCTGCAGTGCTTTCGAAGACAAAAATACGTACTGGGATTCTAGGCCGGCCCTCTTATCCTCAGAAGTCTGACCAGGTAACCTGTTACAAACAAGCTCATGGACTGAGTTGACTGCTCCTCTCACAGTACTTCCTTTTCCTACAACAAGAATGGTAACCTTGACCCCTCTTCATAAAGAGGTACCTTTGGGAAGCTTACAAGCCATCTTCTGATAAGAAGTCTTCAGGGCCTTCATCCTGGCTTAGAAGATGAAGACTAGCTTCAGGATGAAGGGGGGTGCAGTTGATGAAGCAGATGACAATTCCTCCCTCACCTTGCTCCTGTTACACTCGGATATAATTCCTCCTGAAAGCAGCAGCAGCAGGAGTAGCAGGTGGGTCCACTGCTGAAGTAGGGACCAGCAACAGGAAAAACAGGACAAAATATGTTCACTAAAATCAAACAAGAAATACAGCCCAAGTTCAGTAATCCCAGCCAGCTCAGAGGTGGCCTCACAGCCTTCAAGAACTCCAAAAGCAGGATGGACAAAAGCATGTACGTATATAATAAATCATCCAGAAAAATAACAATTTGTCGAAAAATTATATTGTAATGATACAATTAAGTTTGTTCATACTTACCTGGCAGATATATAAATAGCTGTATTTTTCCGAATCCGACAGAAATTTAAACACTTACGACACACGCAGTGGGAGTCAGGTGGTTAGTACCCATTCCGCCGCTGGGAGGCGGGTATCAGGAAACCATTCCCATTTTCTATTCATAATTTTTATTTCCACTGTCTCCTGAGGGGAGGTGGGTGGGTACTTGATTATATATATCTGCCAGGAAGTTATGAACAACTTAATTGTATCATACAATATCATTTTGTTCATGAAACTTACCTGTCAGATATATATATAGCTGAATCCCACCTTTGGTGGTGGGAGTAGACAGAATAGAAGATTTTAGGAAACTATATATGCAGATAATTGATATCTTGGTTCCTTACCTGTTAGCATAGCTGACTTCGTGGTTACTGCCGCGTAAGTCTGCTTGTGCTACTAGAGTTGCCAGCGAGGTAGAGACCTATAAAGCTGGTGCACTCCAGATGATCTGTCAACAGGGGCGAGACCACGACGTGACTAGACCATTGACCATACAATGAGGGCAACGAAGTAAAACAAAACCACCTGGCGTAGCCTACCAAAAGTATCCCACTTAGACTAAGCTAATGGAAGGAGATCCGCCGCAGGCGGTCAACCCCACAACCATAACACAAGTTAAAAACTCCCCTAACCATTAAAGGATAGGATGAGCGCTACCTCCTGCCCCAAAACAGTGTCTGCAGCGACGTATGGTCCGAGCGAGTAACAATTTTCGTATGTTGCTTTCACCTCCCGCAGGTAGTGTGAAGCGAACACCGAATTGCTTCGCCAATAAGTGGCGCCCAAAATATCTTTGATTGCCATATTCTTGTGAAAAGCCACCGAAGTAGCAATAGCATCAACTCGTGGGCTTTCACTTTTAGAAGCTCCATGTCACTTTCACTACACTTCATGGGCTTCCTTAACCGTACTTCTTAAGAAGAAGTGCCCGTGCGTTCTCGACATCGGAAGATCTGGTTTTTCACAGAGCACCACAAGTTTCTCCGAAGATCTCTGCATGCTCTGGTTTTCTGCAAATAAACTTGAGAGCCCTGACAGGACACAGGACTCTCTCAGCTTCAGGTCCCACTAGCTCCGACAACCCTTTGATCTCAAACGTCCTCGGCCAAGGGTTGGAAGGGTTCTCGTTCTTTGCTAAGAACGTAGGACTTAAGGAACAAACTGCACTATGATCCTTGAACCAATGTGCTTGCTTATGACTTGTATTTTGCTAACCCTCTTCGCCGTCGCCAGAGCAGTTAGGAAAATGGTCTTCTTAGTAAGATTCCTAAGCGAAGCTAAATGAGCGGTTCAAATTGACTCAAACATGAGAAACTTAAGTACCACGTCTAAGTTCCACGATGGTACTTTCGGTGGAGAACTTTCACAGTCTCAAATGATCTAATGAGATCATGAATGTCTCTGTCATTCCGCTAAGTCGAGTCCTCTATGCCTGAAGACCACAGAAAGCACGCTCTGTAGCCTTTAATCGTGGGAACGGTTAGTTTCGCTTCTTTCCTAAGGTGAAGAAGGAAATCTGCTATCTGGCTCACAGGTTGAGGTGGAGGAAATGCCCTTCTTTCTGCACCAGCTTCTAAAGACAGCCCACTTCGATTGGTAAACTGCGATTGAGGAGGGCCTCCTTGCGGTGGCAATCGCCGTTGCACAGGTCTTGAAAAAACCCCTCGCTCTGGCCAACTTCTTGATAGTCTGAACGCAGTCAGACTCAGAGCGGGAGGTTTTTGTGGTACCTCTCGAAGTGGGGGCTGTCTGAGTAGATCTTTCCTTAGGGGCAGAGTCCTTGGAAAGTCTACCAGGAAGGACATCACCTCGTGAACCAGTCGACCGCTGGCCAGAAGGGGGCGATGAGGGTCATCCTCGCTCCCTCTGATGCAGCGAACTTCCTCATCACTTCCCCAAGGATTTTGAATGGGGGAAAAGCGTAAATGTCTAGTCCCGACCAATTCCACAGTAGGGCGTCTACTGCCACTGCTCCAGGGTCCAGAACTGGGGAGCAATAAAGCGGAAGACTCTTCGTTCGGGAAGTTGCGAAAATGTCCACATGAGGACGTCCCCACAGCTTCCATAGCGCCTGGCATACCTCGATGAAGGGTCCATTCCGTCGGCAGAAGCTGTCCTTGCCGACTGAGAAGGTCCGCTCGCACGTTTTTCCACGCCTGACACGAATCTTGTCAGAATCGTGACGTTTTGCAACTTCGCCCAAATCAGGATATTCTTCGCGAGTGGCTAACAGAGAAGGAGAACGAGTTCCCCCCGTGTTTCCTGAGGTATGCCAGGGCTGTGGTGTTGTCCGAATTTATCTGAACCACTTTGTTGGAGACTTCCTCTTGGAAGAACCTTAGAACAAGGTAAATCGCTGAAAGTTCTTTTAGATTGATGTGCCAGGACAACCTGTTCCCCTCTCCAGGTGCCTGACACTTCTCTCCCTCCTAGTGTTGCTCCCCACCCGTGGAGGACGCGTCGGAGAACAACACTAGGTCGGGGTTCCGAAGCTTGAGCGAAAGTCCTTCCGCAAGCTTCTTTGGATCCAACCACCATTTTGAGGTGCTTTTTCACTTCTTCCGTCAAAAGCAAGACCTCTTCTAGATCCTGTTTGCGTGACCAATTGCTTGAGAGGAAGAACTGAAGTGGTCGAAGGTGCAACCTTCCCAGAGAAACAAATTCTCCAGTGAGGAAATGGTCCCCAGCAGACTCATCCATTCCCTCACCGAGCATGTTTCCTTCCATAGAAAGGCTGACACTTTGTCTAGGCATTGAAGTTGTCGCGCCCCTGGGACGGAAAAGCCCGAAAAGCCACTGAGTCCATCTGAATCCCCAGATAGACTAAGGATGAGAAGGAGTCAGATGCTACTTTTCGAGATTCCCACAGAAGTCCCAGGGACCTCGCTAACAACAAAGTCGTGTGAAGGTCCTTCAGACACCGTCTTGCGATGAGGCTCGAATAAGCCAGTCGTCTAGGTAGAGAGAGATCCTTATTTTCCGCAAGATGGAGCCACCTCGCAACGTTCTTCATAAGAACGCTGAACACCATCGGCGCCGTGCTGAGACCGAAGCAGAGTGCCCTGAACTGGAATACCTTCCCTTTCAGGACAAACCGCAAGTATTTTCTTGATCGGGGATGGATGGGGACATGAAAGTATGCGTCCTGAAGGTCTAATGAGACCATCCAAATCCCCCGGTCTTAAGGCTGCAAGCACGGATTGAGGTGTCTCCATCTTGAACTTCTGCTTGGTAACGAAGCGATTTAGACTGCTGACATCCAGAACGGGGCGCCACCCCCTGACTGCTTCGGCACTAGGAACAGACGGTTGTAAAACCCTGGAGAACTCCGGTCGTAAGACCTGTTCCACCGCCTGCTTCTCGATCATTTGATCTAGTAGATCGTGAAAGCACTTTCCGTTTTTCTCCCTGATACGAAGGAGACAAATCCTTTGGTGTCGAAGACAGCGGGGGTAACTTCAGGAAAGGAATTCTGTACCCCCTTCTTGACGATGTCCAGAGGACCAAGCGTCGGCCACCTCTCTCTTCCCAGGCTCTCGCGAAATGTAGAAGTCTGGCTCCTACCGGTGGTGAAGGACTTCCCTCTCACTTCTCTTGCTCTTAGAAGGAGCGGGGGTCTTGCCTCTGAAAGAGCCTCTCCTCGAGGGGCTGGCTTCGAGGAAGAAGCAGATCGAAAGGGCTTCGATTTCTTCAAAGCAGAAGGGACCAGAAGACGAAGTAGTTGTAGGCTTCCTAGAAGACTGCGCCAGAAGGTCTTGGGTTGCTTTCTCCTGGAGACTGACGGCTATGTCCTTTATCATAGACTGGGGAAGAGATGTTCTGAGAAAAGGCGCAAAAGAAGATCCGCTTTTGCAACTGGCGAGACCGACTTTGCGGTAAAATTGCAAAAGAGTGCTCTCTTCTTAAGCAGTCCCGTGCTGAAATGAGCAGCCAATTCCTCAGAACCATCCCTGACGGCCTTGTCCATGCAAGACAATACACTGGACAGCTCCCCAGACTGATGGAATCAGAAACTCCTGGACCTGGCATCCAAAAACTCCCTAGGCACCAGTCAAGAAAATTAAAGACCTCTAGTGTCCTGAAGAGGCCTTTAAGGTGCAAAGTCTAGCTCAAACTATGCGTCCAAGAGACTTTGGAAGAAGACAGAAAAGATCTTCTGGCGGCATCCACAATACTACCAAAAGTCTCCTTGAGCCGAGGCTGGTAGCTTAAACTCCGACGTTTTCTCCCGTCTCGTACCAAACATACCAGCTTTGCCACATAGTCTTGAAGGTGGTAAGCGAAAGAAGTCTTGCCTTGAAGCTTTCCTCTTTTCCATCCAATCATGGAACCTTGCGAAAAGCTTGCTTCGTAGAAAGCGACTCCTTCATTTTCACAAAGCCCGAGATCTTAGTAGCTTTGGATGACGAAAACTGAGAGGGAGGAGTACGTGGAGCTTCAGGCTGGAAAGTGTCTGCAAAGACTGACTGTAGCAGACGAGTCAAAACCTTGTAGTCCGTCGAGACTGGAGCAACTGCTGTTCTTCGTCCACTTCGACGAAAGCGTCACTAATTTCCTCTTCAGACACTGGAGAAGTCGGAGGAAGTAAGGAAGAGTCACGAGCTTTCTCAAAAGAGAAAGAGTGGCGAACAGGAGGAGTTCCGCTTGCCACTTGCGCTTGCGGAGGTGGAAAACTGACGTCCGTAGGCGCGCGCTTGGGGTCCGAAGCCAATCTTCTGGCGCCGACTGAAGCGCGCTCGACAGCAACAGGTGTACACCTGGCGTCCACTGGCGCGCGCCGAGCGTCCACTATGACGCGCCGAGCGTCCCCACTGGCGCTCGCTTAACTTGCACCGAATCACGGCTCGGCGTCCACTGAAGCGTGCTTGACTTTCACAGAAGCGCGCTTGGCATCTAAAAGAAACGCGCTTCCTATCTACATGTTTCGTAGTAAGCGGATACAAACCGCTTCTCGAGAGCGAGAAAGACATTGTTATGATACAATAAAGTTTCATACATACTTACCTGGCAGATATATACATAGCTATAGACTCCGTCGTTCCCGACAGAATTTCAAATTTCGCGCGGCACTCGCTACAGGTAGTCAGGTGATCTACCGCCCTGCTCTGGGTGGCAGGACTAGGAACTATTCCCCCCGTTTCTTTTTTTTTTTTAATCAGATTCTCTCTTCCCACCTGTCTCCTGCGGGGAGGCTGGGTGGGTCTTCAATTGTATATATCTGCCAGGTAAGTATGTCTGAAACTTTATTGTATCATAACAATGTCATTTTCATACATTCAAACTTACCTGTCAGCTATATTACATAGCTGATTGACACCCTTTGGTGGAGGGCAAGAGACAGCTAACTAACTGGACTAGACAGGTAAACACATAGTTGTAGGTATAAATAAAACCTTAGTTCCTACCTTTTAGATGGAAGACTTCGTGGCTACTGCACAGGAGTCTGCTTCATCTCAAGAGCCTTAGCGAGATAGTGATCTGTGGCCAAGAGTTCTTGTGGATCTGTCGATGGGGTCTCTTCCACTTACTCGACAGAACCTAACTGGCGTTTGTCAATGGGCAGCATCCGCTTATATGACAACACGCATTTATTTAAGGAGCACACAACAATCCCGATCACCACCCCGATCCTAAACCCGTGTTAGTTCTAAGATTGCCTAGAGTTATCCCCAAACTCTTAGCAAACAACCACAAAAACGCGAAACTCATACATACAAAAATAACAAATTTTTGTACCCCTTCTAATAGTCAGATGTCACTCGATTTTCAAATGAAGAGAAGTGAAGGCCGCCTGTGGAGACAACTGACACTCCCATACACCGAAAACACGAGAACACATCCGACAAGATGGGTTATGAAACACAATTTAAGGATTGGGTGCGTTTCTCCTTTACCCAGAACCGTCTGTGCTGACACAAATGGACCTAAAGAAAAAAACATTTATCATACGTAACTCGCACGTCTTTTAAATAATGGGATGCAAACACAGAGTTGCATCTCCAATAAGTTGCGTCCAAAATGTTCTTGAGTGACATATTTCTTTGGAACGCCACAGAGGTGCGATTGCTCTAACTTCGTGGGCTCTCACTCTTAAAAGATTAAAAGAATCATCCTTGACAATTCTTATGAGCTTCTGTGATAACACTTTCTAACAAAGAAGGCTAAGGCGTTCTTGGACATTGCTCTTCTTGGGGGGTCTTTCACTGAGCACCAAAGACCTTTATGCGAACCCCCCAACTGCTTCTTCCTGTCCAGATAAATTTAGAGCTCTAACTGGGCAAAGGGATCTTTCTGCCTCTCTGCCCACCAAACTAGAAAGTCCTTTCACTTCGAAGCTCCATGGGCCAGGGATTCGAAGGGTTTTCATTTTTGGCCAGAAAAAGGGACTGAAATGAACAAATTGCAGAGTCTCCTTTGAAGCCAACTCTTGATTCAAGGGCGTTGCATCTCACTGACTCTTTTTGCCGTTGCAAGAGGACATCAGAAACAAACACTTTCTAGTGATGTTACGAAACGAAAGCAGTGTGAAGTGTTCGAATTCATCTGATGATAGAAATTTAAGAACCACATCTAAGTTCCAGCTTGGAACCTTAGGTTCAAGTGATTTTGATGTTTCGAAGGAACGAATGAGGTCGCTGCAAATCCTTATCATCGTTAGATCTAATCCCCTGTTTCTAAAGACTGCGAAAGCATACTCCTGTACCCCTTAATAGTCGGTACCGAGAGATGCGACTTTGTCTAAGAAAACAGAAGGAAATCTGCAATTTCGGTCACAGAGGTACTGGAAGAGGACAGCTTCTTCGACCTACACCAGTTTCTGAAAACTTCCCACTTCGATTGGCACACGCCTAGTAGATGATCTGCGGGCTCTAGCAATTGCGTTTGCTGCTGTGGCGAGAAAACCCTCTCGCTCTGACAAGTCTTTCGATAGTCGAAAGGCAGTCAGAGCAAGAGCGGGTAGATTTTGATGGTACCTCTCGAAGTGGGGTTGTTTGAGCAGATCTATTCTGTTTGGAAGAGATCTGGGGAAGTCCACCGTCCATTCATCACCTCTGTGAACCAAATTTGAGCTGGCCAATACGGAGCAATCAGAGTCATCTTGGTTCCTTCGGATGCCACGAATTTTCTGACTACTTCCCCCCAGTATCTTGAACGGGGGAAAAGCGTAAACGTCTATCCCTGACCAGTCCAGGAGAAAGGCGTCTGTTGCATAAGCCCGGGGATCCTCCACCAGGGCACAAAATGTTTCTATCCTCTTGGAGAGGAATGTGGCGAAAAGATCTATTTGAGGCTTCCCCCAAAGGAGCCAAAGGCTCTGACAGACTTCTGAGTGGAGTGTCCATTCTGTGGGAAGGACCTGGAACCTCCTGCTCAATCTGTCCGCTCTCACATTCCTCTCCCCTTGGACAAACCTTGTTAGAAGAACTACCTTCCTTTGGTTCGCCCAAATCAGTAGATCTCTTGCCAGCTCGTACAGAGCAAAAGAGTGCGTCCCTCCTTGCTTCTTGACATAAGCCAGAGCTGTCGTATTGTCTGAATTTATCTGCACGACTTTGCCTCTGACTAAGTGTTCGAAGCTCTTTAGCGCCAGGTGAATTGCTAAGAGCTCCTTGCAATTTATGTGCCATGACCACCGTTCTGCCGACCAGGTGCCTGACACTTCTTTGCCCGATCCCAATGTTGCACCCCAGCCCGACTCTGAGGCGTCTGAAACAACAATGTCAGGCTTGGGTTCCGTACTTGCAGGGACACTCCTTTGTTTTCCCTTAATGAATCAACCACCACTTTCAAATGATGTTTTATTCTTCCGAGATTGGAAACGTGTCCGAGAGCTGGACCTGTCTTCCAACTCCAACTTCTTCTTAGGAAGAACTGAAGCGGTCGAAGATGTAATCTTCCTAGGAGAAAGAACTGTTCGAGCGAGGAAAGGGTTCCCAGAAGGCTCAGCCATTCCCTCGCTGAAGTGCGCTCTTTCCCTAGAAAGTTCGATACTGTGGCACAGCCTTCTTTATTCTTCTTGAGATGGAAAAACTCGGAAAAACCCCGAGAATCCATCTGAATCCCCAGATAAACCACGTTCTGGCTGGGGATCATCTGAGACTTCTCGAGGTTCACGATCAATCCCAATGATTTTGTCAATTCCAGTGTTATTGACAGGTCCTCCAAACACTGCTTTTGAGACCTGGCTCTGATGAGCCAGTCGTCCAGGTACAGGGAGACGTTTATCCCTTTCAAATGTAAGTGCCTTGCTACATTTTTCATCACGTCTGTGAAGACTTGAGGAGCCGTGGACAGGCCGAAACACAGGGCCCTGAACTGATAGATTCTTCCTTCGAACATAAATCGAAGGTACTTCCTCGACGAATGGTGGATCGGGATGTGGAAGTATGCGTCCTGAAGGTCTAGGGACACCATCCAATCCCCTTGCCGCAGTGCTGCAAGGACTGAGGCAGACGTTTCCATGCTGAACTTCTGTTGTTCGACGAATTTGTTCAGCGCACTTACGTCCAGAACCGGTCTCCATCCCCCCGAGGCTTTTGCTACAAGAAACAAGCGATTGTAAAACCCCGGGGAGTTGCAATCCAGCACTAGCTCTATTGCTCTTTTGTCCCACATCTGTTCCACCATCTGACGAAGAGTATCCATCAGAACAGGGTCCCTGTATCTGGCGGACAATTCCCTCGGTGATGTTGTCAAGGGAGGAATGTCCTTGAATGGGATGCGATACCCCTTCTTGATAATCGACATCGTCCAAGGGTTCGCTCCTATGTCTTCCCAGGCTTTCGCAAAAGAATGTAGCCTGGCTCCTACGGGTGTCTGGAGGACAGAATTCTCACTTCCCTTTCTTAAAGGGACGGAAGGAAGACCTGCCCCTCTTTTCGGTTGACTTCCTTCTGGCGATCGATCTAGTTTGGAAGGACCTCCTCGAAAGGGCTGTTGCTGAGCTGGCGAGCCACTTTCTTTTCCTCACTAGCCACAGGCCTATTTTCTTCCTTGAGGATTGTCTAAGGAGATCCTGGGTGGCCTTTTCAGTTAGAGAATGCGCGATATCCTTCACTAACTGCGAGGGAAAAAGGTGTTCAGAGAGGAGGCGCAAACAATAAAGGCGGCTCTCTGCGAAGGAGAGACAGCCTTCGTGAGGAAAGCACTGTGAAACCGCCCCCCTCTTCTTTAAAAACTCCTGCACCAAAGAGGGAGCATACCTCCGCCGATCCATCCTGAACAGCCTATCAATGCAGGCGAGGATGCTATTTAGGGTTTCTGGGTCGAGTTGTTCCTTTTCCTGAGATTTCTTGGCCAGAACCCCAAGAGACCAATCTAAGAAGTTAAAAACTTCTAAAGTGTGAAAAAGTCCCTTGATAAGGTGGTCCGTTTCCGAAAGCCCCCACGTTACCTTCGCTGCATTCAAGGCGTGCCTTCTCGACGAATCCACCAAACTCGAGAAGTCTGATTCAGCTGAAACGGACAGAGACAATCCCATATTCTCTCCCGTTTCGTACCAAATGCCTCTCCTCCCTGTAAGTTTAGCGGGAGGCATACAAAAGACCGTCCTTCCTAACTCCTTCTTCTTCTTGAACCAGGAGTCAAGAGATTGTAGAGCCCTCCTCATAGATATAGCAGGCTTCATTTTAAGGAAAGAGGAAGACTTGTGTGTTTTCGTGCTCGAAAACAGAGAGCGTGGAGAAGGGGGAGCAGCTGGCGTCAAAGAGTCTCCATATTCCTCCAATAGAAGGGACGAAAGAACTTTATAATTAGAAGATCCTTCTTCATTTCGTCCTCCGAGGCATCTTCTGGGTTGATAGGCTCGGAAGGAGAAGGCTCCCTTCTTTCTTCGACTCTTCTCTTACTCTCTACGAGTGTCAGGCTCTTCATACGAGGAATGCGCCTGGTGTACAGCAGGAGTACCTCGCCTGGAGGAGTAACGTGTTTGGAATACTCTGGCGCTTGGCAGGGCGCAGAGAGCCTCGAATACTCCTGGCTTCTAGTAGGCGCATTTTGTTCAGAATACTCCTGGCGCGTGGTAGGAGTATTAAGCCCAGAATACTCCTGGCGCCTGGGAGGAGTATAAGCTTCGGAATACTCCTGGCGCCTGGGAGGAGTATTAAGTCCAGAGTACTCCTGGCGCCTGGAAGGAGTATAAGCTTCGGAATACTCCTGGCGCCTGGGAGGAGTATTCAGTTAAATACGGCGCCTGGGAGGAGTAT